>NC_044054.1:10183235-10359636 GCF_902167405.1 Gadus morhua
TATATAAAATCGTATGAATAAATAAATTGAATACATCATTAAAAGGGTCTTTAAACGATTTATTTGTTTTGATGTTTAGAGAGACATACATTTTCCATGAAACTTGGTGTAATATTGATTGTTATACGACTTGGCTCTGTCTATTTGAACGCCAGCTTGTCCTTTTGGTGAAGGCATCGATGATGGCTCAATGGCACCGCTATGTGGTGAAAAGCGGTCATGGCAGTTTTTAAGACCACCCGTCCGAAACGGATTATTTTGAAGATTATAAATAAAATATAATGCAATTTGTTTTTAAAATGAATCAACCCAAGCCATTAGTCTCTCAACCAATAATGATTTTATCTAATCTAGTTTTTTTCATTCAATATTTAATATGACAGCATATTTTGGACACAATGCTGAACCATTTTGGTTGTTTAGCATTTTAAATGTAGGACACTAATATTATTTCACAAGAAAACATGGTCATAATTATTGCATGGACCACACATTAAAAATGTCCACCAAAATGATTCAAGAGGCATCGCTGCCTGAACGATAATCAATCTTCGGCATTAGTGTAGGCCAGACATTGTAGTAGGTACACCATGTACTAAATATTAGGTTACAGCATGACTAGAATTGCAATCCACAGGTATGTGCTGTAACCTGTTGAATTGACACCGAAGGCAACCATACCTGTCATGAGCTGTTTATGCCCTTGGCAAGCTGAAGGAATGGGGTCAGGTCCAGGCTGCGTTCAACCACTAGTACAGCCTGGATATAGTTTACCACTGAATATTGTCTTCTCTTTCATCTTCAACACATTTAAAATCAAACCCTGGCCCAGAAAAAATTAAAGCAAGAAGACACTGGCAGCAAAATAAATGTAAATCGGTTTAATTCTTCAAACCCCTGATTGAGCAACATGGAGGAAAAAGCAGGAATGGATGAATGCTTAGTATTTGTACTTAACAGTATAAGTGTGCAGGATTACACATGTCTTTGAATGCAACATACAGTGGTATTCAAGCAATTCCTTTTCATTTGGCACTAGCTCGACATATACAGCCTATTTAAAGGATGACATTCACAGTGTTCTAGAAAGGCAACCTTGTTCCAAGTAGACTATACCCAATGTTGCTCTACAAGAGGTACCATTTAAAAAAAAGTACAAAAGGTACATACACTAGAAACCTAGTATTGCGGGGTTATTCATCAACATTTTATAATCAGAGACTTGGTTAGAACAGAGCGACTGGCACAGCTTTTGACTTGGATATATTCCGGATCGACTGATCAGGTCTGGCCTGGATCGACTGATCAGGTCTGGCCTGGATCGACTGATCAGGTCTGGCCTGGATCGACTGATCAGGTCTGGCCGGGAGGGCCTGAGTAGGGGACGCACCAGCTACAAAACTAAAAAACAAACGCAGTCCCCTGCCATACAATCATGACTGTGAATGTTGAAAAAACATCGATTACCACTCTGCATTACTTTTTTTCTATGAATTATGCTAAATAATAAATAGATGCTTCTTGGTAAATGTGATTGCTGCTGCCAACCCAGACCAACCATGTGAATTACAGGTCACCAGCCATATACTGCCAATAGCAGAAGGCTAACAGAGTGGGGTTGTATTGTTACTGTGTGACATGCTACTATCATTGTACATTCACTTGCTTTGGGATAGATTGACAAATGATATTGTCAGGACATAAAATAATGAAATACGTGCAAAGTAAACAACTGAAAAACACAGTAAACAGTCAGAGCTCAACAGTCAAAGCTCCTTTAAAATGAAACACCTGTGTAACAAAGATTCCGCTCTTTAGCGTTGCCCTGCGTTGGCGGACCTATAGACTCTTGGGCTTGTCTGTCATGTACTTCTGGTAGACGACGCCCAGGGTGGTGCAGAAGTTCCCGAGGAACAGTGTGAGGTAGGAGCAGCCACACATCGCCACCTAAAGACAGAGGTAAGGCCGTTTGGTCCTGATCCGAGTGCCGTCACATACCACCACCATGTGACCATGTGAAACGTTGGTCGCATAATATTGTAGGTTGCATGCCCTTTTCTCCTGATCAATTTTACATTTTACAATGATAATCCAGATGTTGGTTAATATGATCCTCCAGATGTGTGTTTTATTGCGATCCAGCAGGCGGGGCCCATGTTTTAGGCTAAGGAGCCTCTTTGCATTCTAACAAGAGAACCTAATTTAATAAAAAAAAGGGGGCTGCTTCATAATATATTGAGCTTCCTCATTATAATTAGTAGTTGCTTAAAACACTGTGATGAGTTGGAGGGACTGAGCCACAGTGGTTGACGGACTATGTACTCTGTGTTACACTTGACTTACTGTACCACTACTGCCTCTTTATTTAAGGCTGAATGTTGTTTACCATGTCGCCGTAACAACCCATGGCCATCGCTACATCTCTGTTTCCCCAGCACTTCTCCATTTGTGGAGTGCCCCTCTTACGGGCAGCTTTGCCAAAGCACCCTCCAACTCACTCTGCGGTTTCCTCTCATGTTGACTCATTCTGACCCATATTTCTAAATGTAGCCAGTCTTTGATAGTATCTATCCATCTATCTAGAATAGAATAGTCATTGTGCAGTAGATTCATACAACAATGCTTGCTTCTAGAATAATGACAATCAATAGTAAAAAATACAGAATAAAATACAGTACAAAAGACACATTTATGTATATTATATAAAGATTATATATATATATGAGAAAGGGAGCACATTAAATGTCTATATTCTGGTGTGTACAGTTTGCTTCCATTCAGGGATGCTCAAGACTTGGTGTGAAAAGGAATTGAGAAGTGCACGGACCTGCCACTCTTTGCATTCTGGTAGCTGGGTCATTTTGAAGAGTATTACGCTGTTATAGAGCTGCCAGAACTGTGGGAACAGGAAGCAGCCAATCAAAAATACGACCAAATGCAAACGTGATATTCAATTGTTGCGAAGAGTTTTGTATTCAGAGTCACTACATTCTGATAGGTTTTGTAACTTATGGTCAAGGGGACACCACCTGTTTGTACAGGCCCATGCTTCATTACTCAACTCAGCTGCAAAGTAGATGGTAAACACTTCCCCATAATGCATTGCTGCACATGAAGGAAAAGTGACAGCATAAAAGTATTGATCAGTTTCCAAATGCATACGGGAAAACTAGGCGCTTTTGGTGGAGACACTCACATGACCGAAGAAGAGGAAGGGAAGGAGAAAGGTCAGCCCTCGCCACATCCACGACTGGAAGCCCTCTACAGGAGAGGACACACATCACCACACCATGTGAAGTTACAGTTAGTCAATTATGGATGATTGTTATGCCACAGAGCTCCCTTTGCTATAATTCCCCACAGGTCGACACCATCATGGACATTACAAATGTTAACTTAATTTACTAAAACCGTTTTGCTTGATGTGCTACCATTCCATCGGTCCGTTATGACACACCCTTAGACAGAGTGTGTCTATGCTCATTAGTTAATGTATCAACATATGTATACATATTTAGTAAATGATGCCCCAACAATGCAACTTCAATGACACATAACAGCGTGCAGAGTGTACCCACCGACTGTTAGGTCCATGTTGTGCCGTTCCCCCAGCGCGCGGAGCCTGTACAGACAGCCGCTCTGGTAGTAGTACTGGAGGAACTGGACAAAACCTACTTTGCATCGAAAAGAAAGAAAACAAAAAAATATCAAATAACTGAATACAAGGCCGCAGCTCTCCTGAATGCACACATACTGTTGGTGCAAATGCACTGCCAAAGGTCTCTTACTTTGGTACAGACAGTATGTTAAGAACTGGCTCCTGAACATCTGGTACAGGGCACCTTCAGGCCTGCAAAGGAAACCAACCATTGATCACTTCTGCTTGATTTCATCCGTTTTGCACAGATCTGTTGGTTGTATAAAGTGAATTGTTTTGGTAGCTGCCACTTCAATGCGTTGAAGAGCTCACTATAAAGCTGTAGACATTTTTTAATATGGTTGGGCATCAGTTCTTACAATTAACTACATAACAATAAAAAAATATATATATTACTTTACTATAATTTCAATTGGCGGACGCCTTTGTCCAAGGCGACATACAACATATTTGACAACAAGCAATGAAAACTACATTAATTACATTAATAACAAGCAGTCATAATTACATACAAACCCCCATCAACCAACCATCATAATCAAATTAAACATTTACTAAACGTAAGATAGTCCATAGCTGACATTGTATGTGGTCTTACAGATAATTGCAAGCAAGTAAAGAATACAGTAAATAAATACATAAAAGAGGATGAAAAAGAGGAAAGATACAAGGGTCTCAAGACATTAGATGTGGCTGGATCAGTTAAGTCTCTAAAACAGGAAGGAACTGGGAGAAGAGATGCGTCTTCAAAAGTTATTTGAGTGCGAGCTAGTGGCCGAGCGGATGTCGCTTGGCATCTTGTTCCACCATTGAGGTCAAAGAAATGAGAAGAGACTTGATTCTGGCTGCAATGGGGAGCCAGTGCAGTGTTGCTAGCAGAGGAGTTACACGTGCCCTCTTTGGTTGTGAGAAGATGAGACGGGCTGCTGCGTTTTGGATCATCTGAAGTGGTTTGACAGTACATGCGTGGAGACCAACTAATGCGGTGTTGCAATAGTCTAGTTTAGACAGGACCATAGTTTGTATGAGGAGTCAAGTTATGAGTTTTTTGATATCTGCCCTCGCCAAGAGACACTAAAAAGTCTACCCCTCCAGATAGGAGCCATTTGATTCCAAGTCCGGAAATTCCTAATGCGGATACGGTTAACAGAAGAGTGCCACCATGCACTGTTTCAAATGTTGCCGATAAAACCAATAAGATTAACACAGAGGACTGAGCTGAGGGTTTGGCCAATTTCAGAGACTCGGTCACAGATAGGACCGCAGTTCCCTGGAATTACCATGTATGAAGCAAGATTGCTTGGGAGCTAACAGCTTGTTCTGAGATAGGTAATCATTAATTTGCTTAGACACTTCTCTCTCAAGAATCTTTGACAAAATGGAAGAAGGGCAACTGGTCTGTAATTATTCACTTCAGTTGGTTTAAGTGTGTTTTTCTTGAGCAAAGGAGTGACCCTAGCTTGTTTAAATGAAAGTTGCCCTTAACCTGTTCCGAGTGATGAGTTATTAATATGTGTGACCTTGGGCAGAATTGTGGTTGTAATAGACAGGATGGGATGGGGTCTAGGGTTAGGTCCACAAATTTCATCCTCACTGAGAGGAGAAAAAGACTCCAGTAAGACTTGAACTAGTTAAGTTCAAATGTGAATGCATTATTGTCTTCTGAGGGGAATTGATAACTGATGTTGGAATTTTTTAGGTGTAAAAATGTGCAAAGTCTCAATATTGTGGTAGTAGGTGGTTGCGGTGGCGTTTGGAGAAGGGACTTAAAGTAGTAAAAAGTTAACCCCTGTCCCTGGCATTGTCAACTTTTGTCTGATAGAAGTTCCTGTTTTCTAATATAACTTTAGATGACAATCTTACTAGTAGCTCATGATAGTCTGTGAGATTGTTCCTGACTTGTACAATCTCCTCCCAGCTGCCCTGAGTGCCCTACGAGCTTCGCGGATAGTGTTTGTGACCCAGGGATGACGGGGTTTGGAGCTGGATGGTCTACTCGATAGTTAGCAAGCACTATCTATACATGATGACAGTGTGAAGCATAGGGTGTTAGCGGCTACACATGTCTGTGATATAAATTAGTCAATGGAAGGAAGGGAAGATGATACCATTGTAGAAAACTGTTCAGTGGAGAGGTTTTTTAGATTTCGGTATGACACTGCGGGGGGAGGGATAGCAGGACATTCAATTGCACGGTAAAATGAATAAACAAATGATCTGATCGATGGGAGTGGAGATACTTTATAAGTGGCAGGGTGTGAATGCATGTTAGGTTAAAAGAGCTGAGTAAAGCTCAGCTCTGGGCTGAATGAGAGTTTCCCATTTGCATATTAAGATCCCCTAGAATTGAAAAAGGACAGTTGTCCACGGGCAATGAAGTTAAAAGAATGTCCAATTTATTGTCAAAGAGACCACGGAACCACTGGCTGGGCGGTAGATTATAACGACATACATAAATCCATCGTCCTGAGGGGTTAACATAACGTCATTGATTGCCATATCAAGATTTAGTTCAGTTAAGAGGTGAGCATGTAATTATAGAAAACTGAAAGCATGGCTGCAGTTCTTAATTGCCTCTGCATTAGCTAATTGTTGCAATTGAATGAATGCAAAATAGGAAACAAATATAATTGCGATATATATATAGAGTTATAATAACACAGCATCCCTAGGATTAAAATAGGTATCTACCGATACTGTAACTACCTAATCACCATTTCTGTCCTAATCGTTCATCCCTCTCCCATAGTCCCATTGATTGCAGGCATCGCTGCCTGCACTGAAGTCAAAACAAAATCATGTGACTCACCACGTCAGCATGACCCCTGAGAGGAAGGTGGACACGTAGTGATGGAACACCCACCAGCCCTTGATCCTGTGGACACAGCGAGGGCACAATGTTTGGTGCTGCCGTGTGACCACGAGAAGCGACACAACTCCTGGGGTCAACACTGTATCTGTTACTCCCAGACAGAGACAGAAGCCCTTCCCCACCTGGAGCCGTTGCTGATCAGGATGCTCTCTCTGATGGTCAGCGTGCAGTAGTACCACACCAGTAGGAAGTTGAAGAGCGCATCCAGGGCTCTGAAGGAAACGAGCAGAAGGACGTACAGATACATTCTGTTTTTCTATGTCAATGTATCAGAAGGAATGATGAACGGGTAACCCCGATATCGCCGCAGCTTCACCTGTAGCTCAGTAGGAAGCGGCAGGTGAAGGAGAACAGGAAGAGGATGACCGTGAGGACCAACTTAAACTTCTCGTATTCATCCTTGTACGCAAATCTGTAGAAGAAAATGGATGATTGGATTGGAAGCACCGGGAGTTCGTTCTTCTCCCTCTCCACATAGTGAGGGATCACTGGGACGACCTGAAGGACACGGGGGCTTACTTAGAGTGCTTGTTGAGCAGCGTGACGTTGATGTTCCCCAGGACCAGAGAGAGGTACAACCTGAAGAGGACCCGGAGGAACAAACAGGGTAGTACCTCAGCAGGTTCAGTCTTAAACTTCACCGTTACATCAAGAAAGAGAAGTTAATTCAGGTGTTGCTAAATCATTGTAAAATGTCAAACCCATTCTTCTTGGGCAGGAAAGCTTCCATCTCTAGGAAGATGTCCGGCCTTTCTCTAATACTGTCCTGGATGTCTCTGATGACGTTCCTCTCCTCTGAACTCAGGTCTTGGGCCGGGTGTTTGGTTCTACATCTGAACAGAAGCACATTGGGACAAGATAGATTGGTGTTTCATTTAAAAGAGAAGTCCTCTAGCGTTTATTACCATATAGTTGCATTCTTACATTAGCTAAGCAATGGTTAAGTAGCAATTTAGTAGTGGGTTACGTAAAATTTGTGCAAAATTGTGTACAATTAGTGCAATAAATATATATATATGTATGATATACATATATATATAAAGAATCGTGAGGTAGACTCTGATCTGGGCTCCATCAGTCCTCCTCTTTATGGCAGAAGCTCTTCTGCTATAGGAGATGCCTGGAGGCAGTTGACAGACAACAGAGGGCTGCACCTTTTTCCTGTTTTTTGAGGGAGATATTCTACCCAGGATAAACTGATATGCACAAATAGATTGATTTGAAACCCTGACGGTAACCTTTTTGCTATTTACTAGCGCTGGCCAAGTTTGTTTAAGTGCTATCTAATTACACCCCTAGAGACCCCCGCTTTCAGAGGCATGATCGGACCAAAAACTATGAAGCAAATGAAGGAGGAATACCCTGGGTTGTTAGATGACTAACCAAAGTTTAGCTTAGATTACTTACCCGGATTCTAGGTTAGTAATCTAAATTGTGATTGGGCTGTCCTCGTGATGGAGAACACTCAAGACAGCCAGTGAGCGCACTGAGTAAGTAACTGTGTGACTAGATGCAAACTCTGGAAAGGCATCGCGGGATACTTATCTTATGGAAATACCTACTCTTTTATTGAAACAGCCAGCTCCTTTAACTTCTTCCTTTGACGTGTGATGGCACTGCTGCAGCTGTCTTGCAGTTTGGTGACCTCTTCTAGTTTATGTTTATAAAGACGATGAGTTTCCTGGAGAAAATAATATTATTTCTGTAGGCAAACATAATTTAATTGTATTCTAACGGTGACACATGTGTGGCAATCTAGTGCAGTTTGTATACATTCGATTCTAAAATAACACATGAGATGGATTGAAATAATGAGAATGGAAACGCTTTTGGCCTAGACTGTAAACCGATTCTCTTTAATCTGAATGTAAACATGAAACCAAAACACAAACTAAACATTGAATCCAGAGCTTGTGACTTCTCTGTTAACAGTGGGCTGTCGTGAAAAGTATAGAGATATTGTTGTCCACATATGGTCGATCATCTTAGATGAGTTTTCATCGTTAATAAACTAGTTGTAACCTGGGCGCGTTGATTTTTCATTAAGGTGAATACACTGCTCACCAGACCGGATAAGGAAGGCAGTGAACTAAAGCTGATTGTTCAACACATCACGCCTGTCACTCCTTAGCGGAACATTACTTATCCGGAGGGCGTTACACCCGCTCATTGTTTGGTTAGCCTATATAATACATGTTAAATAAATCTTGTTAAAATCCTTTACCTGGACCTGTTGATAGTCCTTCTCCATGACCTCCCATTCCTGTAAGCACTCACTGAGACTACTCGGGCTACTCATTGTTGTAATCTGGTCTGACGGGTCGTAATGGCAACCTCGTCCTCCGGTGTGCAACAGTTGCGTCCTGTTGAGCGGCCACGTAGTACGTAATGCATCCAGTCCGGCTGCAGAGCACCTCAGCGAACCAATAAGATGATCTCTGGGTGTTCTCAGTGAGTCTCAGCCAATGGGAACGCTGGAACAGCCTCTTTAAATGGCCACGTGGTTACCAGGCACTCTCCTCATGGGCTGTTGGTGGTATTTTTAGAAGGTAATTTTGTCAAAACTTTTGCCGTTACATGTTAAATAAATTAATACACTTTATTTTATTTATCAATAACAAACAATCCATTTAAATGAACTCAGAAACACTATTTCCAGATTTGTCCGAAATAAACCGACTTTTATTTTGCAACATAAATTATTTCATCAGAAATTAGGTTCCGAGATATCCGTTGATCTTTGTCCCGTTGTGTGAAGCTCCCAGTCGGACAGCTGTTGCACAAAGCCCCTGTTTGGCCTCATGTTAGACTTGCACTTTTTCAAATATTTCCATGCATCCTGCAGGAATTCAAACGGAAAATGAGTTGAATGAATAAAATAACAAAAAGAGAAATTAGTCATATACTAAAACGTTACAGTGCTGGAAGACAAGTCCTCATAACACAAAAGAAGGCGACCACTCACCTCCAACGAGTATTTGAAATGGTGCATGAGGAAAGCGATGGTAGCAGCACTACAGCGGCTGATGCCGTGGGTGGAAGTTACCATAACAGGAGAGCCTTTTTTCACGTGAGAACCTGCACATAAAGACAAGTGAGGGATAACAATAAGACATGTGCTCATCAGTCCTCCTTACACATTCTGATGATGGAATTAATAAATAGATGTTCATTAGATCAAACGAAGGTATACAATTAGGTTCTGAGGCCAAACATTGACCAAGTTTTGGTTAAAGTTTCTTCTTGGAGAATAAACTCCTTATTCTGTAAGGAGGGGCTTTGAGTGCATTGAAAAGCAATATATATATCCAATTAATTATGATTACGAATTTGGTTATGCTTTACACCTATACACTTCCACGTCATGTTTTCTGTATTTGAAGTTTTGTCGTGTTTATTGTGTTGATTTCTATGGGTTTGGTTTGAAGAGCCCTTCTATAGAGGACAGCGCCCTCCTGAGGGCAACAGAGGGAAGTGGTTAACGAGTGAGAGAATCACAGACTTTGAGTTTGGCCTTCCGTCTGCTCGGCTGTTCATTCATCTAGAGTGGACTGTCTCTTTGCATTGTCAATTGACTTGCTTAAATCACAACTAGCATCCATACATCACTTTAAAAACAGTCAATAACAAACTTGAACGATGACACATGAGGAATTGTTGTCTTACCAATAAAAACACAGATCCTCTTCAAACTAGAGAACAGATCTGCCGTGACAGAGTCCGCCAGGCACACATCAAGAATTGGGTGGTTCGCAGTCTCGCAACTAATAAAATAAAGATTTTTTTGGAATGAATAAACTCATAAATCGAATATTCTATGTTTAAGGCAATTGTTCAACGGTCCCTTACTCAAGCGCAGTACTTGAAACATTGAGCATGCCGCTGATCTTCAGGTCCTCACACATTTTGGGACTCCTGGCCTGGTTGTGATCGGCCATGTACAGTAGGCCCACTACAATCTCCACTGGGTAGGGCTCGAAATTGTCCAGCTCCTAAAATAAAAAGAGAAATCCACTTGTACATTTCTATTAATCGATAATGTTAATGCTCATCAAAAGTGTTAATTCTGGTGCTTTGACAGTCACACTGGACCCGACCATTATAGTGTACATGATTTTAACGCTTCTGAAAAACGGGTAGAGTGCAGAGAACTTCTGGTAGCCTCCTCTCACGACGAGGACGGGATAGAGGCTCACTTTAGCGAGAACCTCCGCACATCTTACGGCTTCACCTGTAGAATACATGTTATCATGAGACCAGCATCATGTGTCAAGCTGCAGACCCATCGAAGAGTAGGCTAGGTCCTGCAGGACTTCAACGCCCTCCGTGGTGCAGGCCTATTGGTTATTATCACATTTGCCTCCCTCTCGCAAATGTTTAATTAATCATTTTGTCTATTCATTGTATGCGTTTTTCTTAGAGATAAGGCTGCTCTTACCCAAGTCTTTCAGAGAACTTGTGTCAGAGTCGTACACCACTATATGCCTCATGCTCTCAACTTCCACATTCTCTGGAACCACAAACATGCCCTTGCTATCCTGAAAATGTGATGAATGCACAAAGGTTAAAGCCTAATTGTTCCTCATTTAAAAGTCAAACTGTGACATTTGCTTACCCGCTGTGCATTTTTAGCTGTTATGATATGGCCAGTGTTATAATCCAATTTATATCGGGAATCTGGTGAAGACACGCACGCACGCACACGCACACGCACACACAGACACACAGACACACAGACACACACACACACACACACACACACACACACACACACACACACACACACACACACACACACACACACAAAAACCACATTTGACTTCTCGTCCTTCTCTTGTTTTACATGGACACCTGGATTAGCTACAATACCATCCATTAACATCCAGCAGATACTCACCAATTAAGTAGAGGTAATTTATATCTGCCAACTTGGAGACATTGGTGTATTGATTGAGCATGTTGTACAACACACTCGGTTCACAGATCATTACGCCACCCATATTGCGGGTGTAGGCCATGGCATACAGCTATATCTAGGTGACTTACACCGACAATATTTCAACCTTACTGTGCTGGTACGACTCGTAAGACTACAGTTGTAATGATAGTGTAGCCTACTCAACAGCGCCGTCCGGTCGGGTGCGTCTGTTTGCAGACCGCTGCATAGCAACAGCAGCTGCAGGGACCACAATGCTGATATCTTGACGCCTTTCAATCGGAGAGAGGTAGTGATGTCAATTATTTGGCCCAATCCACACTGGCGAAAACGATATTTTCCCCTCCATTTTCCTTTGATGCGTTTTAGGAATATCTCCGTAAAGACGGACTCATTGCGAAAACGCATCTTGGTGTAGAAACGCTGTAGGCCTAGTTGTACATATTCAAGGCGCTGGTTCTCCATCAAAAAAGTGGAGCGCATCCAGGAGATAGCAGTAGGTAATTAAACTTTTTAGATTGAGCCGAAATACTTCTTAATGTAAAGTTAGTAATTCAATTGACCAAGGGGCTGTATTTAGAGCTACACAAATAATACAAATTAAAAAACGACCTCCGTCCGTCGACGGAACTCATTGACTTTGCATGGGGCGATCCCGAAATGCATTGTGGGTCCGTCCATTCCGTCGGCAGTCTCTTGCGTTCAGAAGTTGAGAAAATGTTAACGCCCCGTGCCCACTACCTCCTTCAGTCGACGGACGTGGGAAGGCGTGGCTGACTGATGGGGGAGTAGTCTTTGCAGAGGCATTTTTCAACTTCTTGACTGAGCCGAAGGCTCCAACGGAACGGACGGATCCACAATGCATTGCGCGTCCGTCCCCATTAAAGTCAATGGGGATCACGCAACGGACGGAGGTAGTGGGCACGGGGCGTAACTTTTCAGGCTGCAACGGATCCGTCAGCCAATCAGATCGTGGCTCCGTCGGCAAATACCACTCCCCCATCCGTCAGACACGCCTTCCGTCATCCTTTGGTCTGGTCCTATATTCTCCTCTGCAGTCACCTCTTCTCCTCTCCTCTGTCCCCCCTTCTCCTATCTTCTATTCTGCTCTCTAGTTATCTCTTCTCTCCGGTCATCTCCTCTGCTCTCTAATTCATATTCTTAAATTCTCATGCTACCCCATAAACCTGAGGAATGTCCCTTCCACCTTTCCTCTGGGTCAGGATGACACTGGGAAGGGAAGCTGCCTAATAATACTGCATGAACTTTAATCCAACAAACAATAATATGGCTATTTATTATAGCAAGTCATGCTATAAAATTATCAACCATATTATTGAGTGTGTGTGTGTGTGTGTGTTTGTCTTCCCCACATGGGTATAGGTGTGAGTCCAAAGAAAAGTCAGACCCTTGGTGACAGCCATGCCCCCCTTTATGGTCGCAAATGTATAGATTATACAGATTTCAATTACCCTCCTTTGCACCTTTCAAATGTAATACACAAAGCAGATACAGCAGAGCGATGCGTACTTCAAGTTTAGCAATGATTACACATGGAGAGGATGGGTGAAGTATTCCATTTATTTGGTGGATTTGATTCCCACAGTCCAGGGAAACACTGATTTAGTTCTGGTTTAAACTTAAATATTATCCTGCTACTTGAAACAGGGGCCGGGTCTAGTGGGCATTTTCCCTGAAAACATGTATGTTTATGACACCGCAAGATGTACCGTGACAAAGGTAAAAGTATAATTTGTATTGTGATGCCCATCAGTATGAACTGAAGTACCTCTTTCAATCACAGGAGGCACCGTTTATTATTGTAACGTTTCCCTGTTTGTCCCTGACCGGCCCCCTTACGTAGAAGTAGAACTACCCTGACACGTAGCTACCAAGTTGTTGGGAACCTGAGGAGATTTGTCAAACGATACAGGTAACCCTCTACTCCTAATTTATCAATACTTTGTACAATAAAAATATAATTGAGTGGCTTGACTATATAAATGTGGTATAGTCATCACAAGGAATATGAGCGAGTGTGTCACTGAGCTGTTGCCCCCCCCCCGGTATGGAGTAAGGAATTAGCACACTGGTGTTAGCATTGGAGGTAGCGTTAGCTTCCTAGAGATGGAGGAGGTAAATACATGTAGACAAAAGTATTCCTTTGTTCAATGCTAAAGCGGTCTGAAATCACTAAGTTGTCAGTTGCTTTTATTCACATTTATTTGTTGAAAGTGCTGCTGCTTGTAGACAGAAGTTAAGTGTTGCCACAGTGTCACCCATATGATTAACCATAATAAATCACTGGTTAATGCACATTATATTTGACCTTATATTGTCTAGCCAATATCTTCTGCAATATGTCTAACATTCTCGCCCTTCTCATGTGGTTGTTGTTACTGGAGTGTGTACCTCAATGCGGATCGTGTACATATATTCATGATCATTACCATGCAAGAAGGTACCAGCACAGGTTTTGCGTTATGCCTCTGTTTAGGACGTCATCACTAACTTCCTAGGCACTACCGTACTGTATCACACATTGGTGGTTGTGTAACTTTTCTGTTTACTTAGTCGAAAGGTATATATCATCCAAATAAATGGACTTTGGGCAATTGTAATAAATTAAAATGATAAGAATTGAGTAACAGGAACATGGTAAGACAAATTGCAGGAGTTCTTGTGAGAATGCATAATGCTCCCTGGGCTGAGTTGCAACAATTAAGCCTTCTCTTAATGGTTTTATTAAATAATTGCTGTCATTCCAGTGTCTGTTCAGTCCTATACCAACTTAGGTACTTGCCCTGATAATGAACAAAGGATTGCTTCCTGAATTGCAGAGGGAGACATGGCAGGGTTTGACAATTTAAACGCAGACTTCTACCAGTCCAGCTACAGTGTGGACGACCAGAACCAGGGCTCCTATGCTTACAACGAAGGCGAGGGCCAGGCCAAAACGTATGCTTCTTCCGTGTCCTCCTTTCTCTTGTTCCACATATATAATATATATATACATATATATATATATATACATATACATTACACATATAATCTATTATAGCGTCTGGAAATGGAAATATCTGGTTGATCTTTTCTGTTTCAGATTATAATGCATAATGAATACACAGAGGGCATTTGCCAAGGAAATGTATGTTTTTGTTGCCTCCTGTAGTGTGTTTGTTTTGTATTGATGTGTGTCCTCTCCACAGTCCATATGTCCAGTACGACTACTCCCAGAACATGGGCTACGCTGCCCCAGGGATGATGCAGCCCCAGCAGCCGTACTCTGGGCAGATCTTCCAGCCCACACCGGCCTTCACGCCCACGGCAGCACAGTCCATGTACGGCAGCAGCTTCGATGACGAACCGCCCCTACTGGAAGGTATAGGGGCGCACACGGTTCTTCCGAGATGCACCAGACACACCCTTTTCTCTGGGCACACTTTAATTGACCTTTATTCATTTCTAGTTTAAATCAAATGGAAGGAATCAATGATAATAGATTTGCTTGTTCAAAAAGATGAACGGAGAGTACTGAAAATGTGTAAAAAGTGATTTAGGCTGTGATGATTCCCACCTGAGTCCTGCTGTGTTTCCTTGTCCCAGAGTTGGGGATCAACTTCGACCACATCTGGCAGAAGACCCTGACGGTTCTCCACCCCATGAAGGTGGCGGACGGCAGCATCATGAACGAGACCGACCTGGCGGGCCCAATGGTGTTTTGCTTGGCCTTCGGCGCCACCCTCCTCCTGGTAAATCTTAACAAACTCCTTATTTGTACTTCCAATGGAGCTCCATTTATGTTGCATGCGGAACAGATGCTAACAAGTCATCATTTGCAACTCCAAGTCAAGTCTCAAGGCTTTGGTCATCGGTCCAAGTCAAGTCTTCAGACTCTTATGCCGCGTTTCCACTGCAGGGTGCGGAACGGATCGGATCGCAAAGGGGCGGTAGGGAGGGGGCAGTATAGCCCAGCTCAGTTCCGAGGTCGCGTTTCCACCGCCGACAGTACCCTTTGTGGTAGGCCGGATGTCGATCGCCGCGGCAGCTACGTAAACATCGTAAACAACGTCTTCCTCCGCAAGAATGCAGACGAACGTCTCCACCTCCTTGTTCGCCCAAGCAAGCTTTTTACGCGACATGTTAATTGTAAAGAATAATACCTCGAGGCTACTGTTTGTTTGTTTTTATCCCCGCGTCACCCGGAAGTGACGATTCTGTCGACCAATCAACGGAGGGGGGGTGTAGCTAGAATTCCAGGGTACCCTTTCAGGCGTCTGGTCTCGTTTTGGGTACCGCAACGGAGGAGTCCCTAAAATGGGGTCGGAACGGGTACGGCAAAGTCCGGGTCACGCCCACTTTTGGCGGTGGAAACGCGATCCGACCCGCACCTTTGCGATCCGATCCGTTCCGCACCCTGCAGTGGAAATGCGCCATTATTGTTGTAGTGGAGCACCAATTTTCATTACCGATACCAATACTGAGCAACACATCTTTGAATGGGTCGATATACACACTTTGATCTTCAAATATATCTAAACAGATTTTAGATATCATTTAAACTTGTTAAGATTCAACTGTTTTTAAGTTTTAAACCTGCTTGATATATTTCCATTTGGTCTCATTGAGTCCCATTGAGCCTGCTAGAGCGTGACCACGTCACCCGCCGTCGCCCAAGGTGGCTAATACTAAAGCCAACTATTTCGGACGTCGCAGAACCTTGAAGCACAATGTAAAGCTTAAACTGTTGTAGTGTTTCTTGTTTCACTGGCGCTAAAATTATTCATGGATTGGAAATATGATTGTTGAGCTGCGGGCGTTTGTGTGTGGCCAGCTCTGTTTATTTACAATGGGTCCCGATGGAGACTGTTGTTTTAGAACGAGTCTATGGCTAGAGGCTAGCTTCTTCCTACTTATCCAGGTGTGTAGCTTCAGGTATAAGCTAAATGGTAATGAGCTTAAAAACTATTTTCTTCACTTCATGCTAACTACACAAACGATATGTCATATGAAAGCTGAGACTCTAGTTTTATTATGAGTTTCTTAAAAATATATAGACCTACACACATAACAATTCATAAGCGTTTATAGGACTAAACTAAACGTTTTAATATAGTATAGTTGATGTTTGCATTTGTTTCTTTCTGTATTAAGGGGACATTTCTTATGTTATCATTGTGTGCTGATTATCTTGCAGTTCATAGTAAGCAATTCACGCTCCTATTTACATAATTTTTGTTCCTTTGTTGAGCCAATGTAAATGCATTGAATGCCTTTAAATAAAAGATGTAGCAGCATGTAAAAACGGAGCACTACAGAGTTTAGTTTGGACTATTTAAGGAAAGGAGCTCTAACGGATAGTACGCACCTACCCCCCACTTAAGTTTCGCCTGTGATTTGCTCTGTAATTATCAACATGCGCAACACAAATTTTACCAGTCCCTGGGAAAAGAGTGCAAGCTTGCAAATATGTCTACGTCTTTTCCCTGCATCATTGCTTTTTATTTTTTTAATCATTTTAATTATTGTTTGATTTTTACTGGACAAGTTGCATATGACTTGATAAAAAAAAAAAAAATCTTAAATTGCAATCATTTCAGTTATTTCACTCCAATTATTGCATATTTGCAAAAAGCTGCTGCACAATAAAATATTTTAAGTTGCAAAAATCACCCCAAAAGAAGTGAAAAAAAAGTGTATAGATATATATATTAGAGCTGTCAAGCGATTAAAATATTTAATCGTGATTAATCGCATTTATGTCATAGTTAACTCACGATTAATCGCGTTTAATCGCAAATTATTTTTCTATGCTAAATATCCCTTGATTTTTTTGTCCCATAATTCTTCTCATTTTAATTATCTTATCAACATGGTTTTATTTTTTTTAAATAAAACAATTGCATTAATCGCGCGATAATTTTTAACGCCGTTAAATTTGGTTTGCGTTAACGCCGTTAATAACGCGTTTAACTGACAGCTCTAATATGTAAGGGATAATGCCCGACGAGGTGTCCATTATCAGGAATTAATGGACGACGTGGAGGCGTGAACCGTCCGACGCGAAGCGGAGGACGTTGCCTCCGCGAAGTCCATTAATTCCTGATAATGGACACCTCGAAGGGCATTATCCCGCTTATACCACGGTCACTTACCAACGGTGACCAAATTGAGACCATTAATTTATATTTTCATGCGTTTTACAATCTGAATATAAAGTTTTCCACAAAACATACATTTGTTTCTCTGGTTACGCCTGAGGGTCCGACTAATACCCGGAACCACCATTACACGCCCGTTGGGTTCTCATGCAACGGAAACGTTGTTCACTCCTCCAGTAATTAGGACGGACCATAGCTACGACTTTAGAACGGGAGGTAGCGGGAGGAATTATAGTCCGCTGAGCTTTGTTTTGTTTCCCGTTGCTATGGTTACTACTATTTTAGATACGATATGCCAGCTAGCGCATTAATTGAGAACGGTAAACAGACAATTTGACGGAACTACTTGTTCAGGTGTCCGTATATCCGGAGTTAATGCACACCCTGCATCCAATCAGAATCGAGTATTCCCGCAGACCGTGGTATAAATATATATAACCACACATCCTTGCTCTAACTATTAGTATTCATAGTATAATTTGTTGTAAAGCAGTCCTACACATTCATCTCATACGATATCCATTTTTCCACACGTAACACACCTTTCCCTGTGTGTCTCCGACTCTCCCAGACGGGTAAGATCCAGTTTGGCTACGTGTACGGCATCAGCGCCATCGGCTGCATGGCAATGTACTGCCTCCTCAACCTCATGAGCATGACCGGCGTGTCGTTCGGCTGCGTGGCCAGCGTCCTCGGCTACTGCCTTCTTCCCATGATCCTCCTCTCCAGCTTTGGCGTCCTGTTCTCTCTACAGTGAGTATTCAGCACCATAAACAACGCGGGACGTTGATTAGGGGAGGGAATCACAGGGTACCTCATGAACGATACGTGATACATGACCCACGATACCGATAATATAGCGATAGAGATTCTGCCGATGTAAAGACAATCTGATAACGACGCATCACGATATATTTCTGACGATGAACACAAAATGAATGTAAAAAAAAGTGCTGGATTTAGGTCTTTATCATGGTCCTTTTCAGTTACTCCTCTTTGGTTATTTAACTTCCATTCAAGTTTCCTTCATTCATGTGTCGAGTGCCACATCGAGGAGCAGGTAAATCTTTTTAGATCGCCTTACTTTTTCTAATTATTATTATTACTACCGCTTTGATCAAGCATGAAGCGCAACGTCTGCATCTAGTGTTTAATACAGTATAAACGCTGTTTCAAAAAGTAATGTCCCAACCCTAACATTACCAAAAGGTAACCAACTAAGTTTTACCCAACGCTATGAGTATGTGGCTATAGCGACTTAAGGCCTGAACACATCTGCTGTGAAATCTGATTGGCTGCCAGAATCTGGTCATTCTATTCACCAGTAGATGTTTTTTTCCCTTTGGAGCGGTGACTTTAGCTCTTCGTCCCCAGTAATGGAGCAAACTGTTGAGTCATATTTGAGCCTGCTGGGTGGATTTCTAACCATTAGGTGGCAGCAGACACTCGAATGTGAGGAGGTTACGTGGCCATTGTGTGTATTCCTGTCCCTGCTGGTTGGACAATAACACAATTACCGCAATTATTATATTGATGTCTGAAAGTTTAAATGCTGTAGGGTGTAGCTGTGTGTGCGTCCGCTACACATCAACACTAGGTTTAGCACCCAAAGAAAACCCTACACGAGCACTTCTGATGTAGCTCTGGCGTTAAAGATCCCATATCATGCTTTTTTACGGTCAAAAGTAATAATTTGGGGGTACTACTAGAATAGGGTAAGATGCCCGTATGTTAAAAATACCCCTTGTTATTATCACACTGTTCATTTTTGCAAAGCCAATCTCAGCATCTTTCCATAACGTTCGGATTTGTATCATGTGGCTTTAAGACCCCCTCCCGAGTGGCCCACTCTGCTGTGATTGGTCGAACGCTTTGCGCATGCTCCAGCAGACTAAAGTAAAGGGAAAAGCATGGTATCAGCCCATTAAACTGCTTGTTTACCGAAGTCCCTTTCTGCCTCCCCAGGGGCCTGATGGGGATTATAATATCGGCCGCCATCATCGGCTGGTGCTCCCAGTCCGCCTCCAAGATCTTCATCTCGGCGCTGGCCATGGATGGGCAGCAGCTGCTGGTGGCCTACCCCTGTGCTCTGCTCTACGGCGTGTTCGCCCTCATCTCCGTCTTTTAAGAATATGCCCCGGAACTACCGCTGTCCGTTGTCCATTCACAGCCCCCGTCTCGTCGCACTGGAAAAAAAAATGCATTCCAGGGATGTTGGCTACAACGGGGAGGAGCTAGCTTTTTTTAATGTATATGTCTGTATACATATATCTCTCTCTCCCTCTCTATCCCCTGACGTGCAGGCACAGCATTCCAGTGCACTCATAGACTGGTGCAAGCGCGCGCGCACACACACACACACACACACACACACACACACACACACACACACACACACACACACACACACACACACTTCTACCCCGCCCCCCATCTGCTGACCTAATCAGGGAGCCCAAAGAAGAGGACAGTGGGGTTTGAATGGAGAGCAAGGTGTCCACGTGTCTCCCCTGACCAGCCTACTGCCCTGCGGAGTGGATATACGTGAGGGTGTGTGTATGCGGTTTACGGAACAGACGAACTCTAGGTTACAGAGGAGTACCTGCCTCCATACTCCCAAGCCAAGAAGAGACCATCACCTCTAGGGGACATAACCCACAACCCAGCCTCCCTGTCTATCCTCACACACACATGCACACACACCTCTACCCACGGGCGCAGATGGGACATTGCCCTGCCACCAACCCCGCCCTGACTGAAGAGAGATTCTATTTCCATTTTCTTTTCCTAGGATTTGCTTGAAGTAGAAGGTAATAACAAAAGGCATGTATATGATTTATGAACAACATATAAACTAGGTTGTTTTGTACGGTTGGAAAAGGCAATGGTGTTATACAACTCGGGTCACTGATGTTCAGTTTCCATAGTTCTCCTTTTAAGGAAGTGTATTGAGAACTGACGTGGCGTCGCCTGCCTACTGTTATAAACGCTAGATGCAGACCGTGCTTCATGATAGCTCAAAGTTGTAGTGTTATAAACAAGGCGTCAGACATGATTCGTTTTTTGGCCTATTTCTTTCACTGGGAGATAGTTTTGACATTTTAGTCAGTGGGAAAGAGAAAAACTGCCATGTTGGGGTCACATAATATCAAAAACCATGGACTTGATCAACACATTGCTTTCATTTATTTCATTTTGTGGTTCGGCTGACCCATTTAAGATCATTAAACTTTGTATGAAAATGTACTGTAAACTATGTTCCCAGGAGTTTACTTTCTTTCTTTAAAGATCTACACTTTAAGTGAATATGTCAAGTGTGGATCTAGCATTGCTAGGTTTAAAATACCTCTCCTTGTGGTTTGAGGGCACCATGGGTACAGGAAATGCTAATCTGTAGTTTTAAATTACACTTTCTCCATCACTCCAGGTTAAGACCTTAGCCAAGCCTGGCTACAACTTTTTTTATTGGCTCCATCTCTAAACAAGGCTTCCCGACGACTCACTAATTGGTTGGCCCAGAGCCTGCATGATTGTGAACTTCTAGAGTGCCTGCCAAAAATGACTACAATCTTTACATATACACTCATAAATCGAATCATACATTTTGTCAGAAAGGTGCAGGAACAACTCTTTTATATTTACTCCTGCAGCTGTTTTACAGGTTTCTGTATGTACCTTCGTCATGGTACATATTGTGGTGTGACTGTCATAAACAAACATGTTTTCAGAGGAAATACCCGCGAAACCCGGTCCTTGTTTCAAGTAGCAGGATAGTATTTAGGTTTGAACCAGAACTCTAAATCAAGGGAGTGTTTCCCTGGACTGTCAGGATATTCGGTTTCAGTATAGATGATTTCTATCACGAGGAACAATCTTGGATAGGTTGAAATGGAAATATGTGCGTTTGTCAGGCCTCAAAGCCATTATCTATGGCACCCGTCATGGCTATTTCCCAGCTTCCATTGGCTGAAGCCTAGTCAGTTCATTCACAGTACGTCACCATGGAAAGGCTCTGCTCTCTGTCTCTCCAGCATTTGCCAAACAGACTGGATTTATTGTTGTTAAAAATGACAAAACGTGTAGGCCTATTATAGCCTATTTTAAATATTTGTTTATTTGTAAAAAAAAATAAGCCCGTACTGTGACATACTCTGAACATGCATCAATTTGCATTACTAAATATTGGTTTTGTACTGTGAGCCGTCAAGAAGCAATAGAATCAATGCCCAGGGAGCCTTTCCATAATGGAATGTTTTGATGCTCTCAGAGGCCAAAACAAGCCTTCTCACAGGACTTAGATTGGCGGGTGCTATTGCCCCAAAGTTGTTATGGGCTGCAGCGTTTCACTCAATACTGGCCCATCTCAAAGAATGTTGGTGTGCAATCAAAACGATTAGAAAATAATAAATATTAATAATAATAATAGATCAATTTTATGTAGCGCTTTTCCTGCTCAAAGACGCTTCACAATCGCTTCATAAGCTAAATCGTCAAAAGAAAAAAAAGAAAAAATTTTAAAGGTTAAAAGCAAGGGTGAAAAGGTGTATTTTAAGGGCAGTTTTGAAAGATGAAGGAGTGTTTGCATTGCGGATGTCGTTGGGTAGGGCATTCCAGAGGGCGGGGGCGGCTGCAGCAAAGGCTCCCGAGGACCGGAGGTTGGTCCTGATGGGGTGCAGGCAGGAGATTGGCATCGGCGGACCTGAGACAACGGGTAGGGGTATGGCGGTGGAGAAGGTGAGAGAGGTAGGGGGGCGCCAGGTTGTTGAGGGCTTTGAAGGTGATGAGTAGTATTTTGAAATCAATCCGGTATTTGACTGGAAGCCAGTGGAGGTCTTGGAGGACAGGGGTGAAGTGGTCAGAGCGGCGGGTGGATGTGAGCATATAGGGCTGCAGAGTTTTGAACATATTGCAGTTTATTAAGTAAGTGTATAAAAACAGAGACCAGGTCGTGCTGAAACAGTTTAGCATCAATATAGTTCAGGACTGATGTGGGGAAAGGTCTTCAATAGATGTTATATTTGTGGTTTGGACCTTTGTTTAAACAACGACAGCTGTGCGTGAGATAAATAATATTTCCTGTGAATAGGATGTTTAACCTATTGAATGGTGAAAAAGGAAAGTACCGTAAATCTTATGTTTTAGTTTTGAGATAAATCAGTATTCTATATGAATTTGATCCACTTGTAAGACCAGTTTCTGTCTCCACATTTACCTAGGATTACAGTGTCGAGGCTAATGGTTTAAAAATAAACATATACAACTTAAAAATAGACGACTTTTTTTCTCCAAAATATTATCCTTAAGGAAGTGATTACCGAAATAAATGTGTTTCTTTTCGCCCCACCTGGGATTTGTTTTTGCCAAGCCTAATGGAAGATCTCACACATGAGGCTTCCTTCAAATATCTGGAAAACCACTTAGCAGCTTCTTATTCAGAGATGGAAACAAGTGATTTTCTTTTCCCACCAGGTCCACGTCGAGGGTGAATTTAGAGCAAACGTAATCGTTTACATTGCCATTGTACAATTATGTTTTCTGAGTATATTTTTAAAAACTGAGTTTATTGTAATGCAACCTGTTATTTCAGTGTCCTGTATATAGGCCAACACATGTCGCTCATTGAAGTCTAAATAAAAGATACTTGTCGGCCCATGCTTGCTTTTAACCCTATTTTAATGCTAACTATACATTGTTTTTCTTTAGCATCATAGGGAGAATCGTTTGGACTTGTGAAGTCTTAGGCACTGTGTTATTATTGTGCAAATGGAGTGTGTGGCTCATTGGGTAGGAACACTGTATGTGCTAAATAGATCTTTCAACATCTGGATTTATTCAAGGACACTAACTGTGGGCTGTTTCTTCTGCTTCCTCACCCCGGGATGACCTGCTGCTGGAATTCAAACCCAGCCTTTCCAGGTGTCAATTACTCTCTCGACCCATTGCTGAGGAAAACAGGGGCCAATACAGTACAAGCTCAGTGAGTCATTTATATAGTTTATCATGTTCAATCTCAACACTTGGATAAATATGTATGTATATTTGCATTTTCGAAAAACGTGATTAGCATTGGCTCTACTCAGGTTAAATTTTATTTTATGCTTGGCCTGATAATAACATGAAAAACAAAACACATGGATGTTAGATGAGGACGTCATGTTTACAACTGGACCACTAGGTGGGGTTGTTAGTTTAAGTAATGACCCATCGTCTCTGCCCTGGTCCGCTCTCAACTGCAGATCAACTTCTATAGAGCTCGGACGTTCGCCCCTTCCGGTAGACCCCCGTGGGGCCTTTGAGATCGTAAAATATGAATCGGTTTCAATGGAGAGAAAGTAATTATGTTCTCTTCCCTTTTCTAATGCCTGCTGACTTTTCAAAAAAATTAATTCTGCCCCTCTTTTTTTGCTTTTGGACATTTTCTTGTCTTTGGCTTTCGTTGGCCATCTCACTGCTGTATGCTGATCTGCATTTGTCTAAAATGTTAACGTGGATTTATTTATTTACTGTGCCCGTGGTCGCTTCAATATGTATTCATATTGAAGCGACAGTCTTTACATTGGGAAAGCTAGCTACGCATTTGGATCATAAGCATGACATTTGCTATGATACAATATATAATGTATACATTACATTTTGGACAGTCCATTCATGACAAGAGCCATGGAGTTAGAGAGGTAGTAACTCGGCTGAGAGAGG
This sequence comes from Gadus morhua, assembly GCF_902167405.1. Classification (NCBI taxonomy): domain Eukaryota; kingdom Metazoa; phylum Chordata; class Actinopteri; order Gadiformes; family Gadidae; genus Gadus; species Gadus morhua. The sequence goes on from NC_044054.1 coordinate 10,207,559, forward strand.
TCGCCTGGCTAGGCTAACTAGTAGTTGTGGCTGAGCTCGCTCGGCTTAGTAAGTGGTGCATTCTAGAACACTCAGAAAACTCAAAGTCCCAAACCAAACTAATTCAATCTTTGACATAGTTATAGGCAAGAGTTTAGTGAATATTTCGGTATGCACTTATCGCTGAGACTAACAAGTTTATGTTCGAAATATATCCAATGAATCACGTTCCGACTGTTCCTCATTTCAAATTCTTCGGCCATATCTGGGCACCCTGCTGCCAGAACAAACCAAATTGACCTGTTTGATGGTGACTGCCAGGCCATTGCCTCTACGAACACGGCCATGCCTCGGCAGCTGTATTTGGGGCAAAGGCCTAGCAGCCCAAGACCCTCCACAAGGAGATAATAAGCAGAACCATGTACAAGGCCCTTTCCCTCAAAGGCTCCGTTTACACGAAGGGAAAACGCAGATATTTCCACGCGGTTTGGCCTCTCATTTACACGAAAACGCAGTTTTTGTCACAGAAAACGATCATTTCTAAAAACTCCGGCCAAAGTGGAGATTTCTGAAAACGCCGGGTTATGTGTTGTCGTGTCAACGGGGGGAAACAGGGTTTTAGGTTCTGAAGCGTCACATTATGCGCCATGAAATGCTTAACGTCATATGAGCGCCCTCTGTTTACAGTTTGTTTGTTACAGGAAGACGCTCGTGTTATTCGTTGTCGTTGATTCTGCGGATTCTGATTGGCTTGCATGGCTTTAATTGCGCTCGACGGCGTATTTATGCGTTTTGATGTAAACCACAACTTTTTTGAAAACGATGTTGTGTGCACAATGTTAATTTTGAAAACGGAGGGGGGGAAATATTTGTTTCTATAAATACCCTGCTACGTATAAACGTGGCCAAAGACGCATGCTGGGAGAGTTAATTGACAATCACTATTATCCGGTCCACCTGCTGCATGGTTGGTAATGGGGAATACCTGCCGGCCATTAGGCCACAAGCCAGTTTGCAAGCTACTAAGGCAGGCCGTTGCCTTTGAGGAAGTAATGTCGTCACCTAAGAGAGAATGCAGGGAAGCGGCCATTGGCCCTGAAGGGGGACACTATGCTTTGGCTGCCCTGGGCCCCGTTTCCCGATAACGATGGATCTTCGCTCGTACGATCATTCTCCCGATGGATCTTGCGATCCATCGTCAATTTCTTTGGAGCGTTTCCCGAAACTCCTCTTAACGTGAACGCGCATCCGCTGCACTCACGACGTCGTAGGATTGTAACTGTCTACTGACACGGTGCTGAAATGGGCTCCCTAGGAGGGGGAGACGCAGGAATGTCGCAGGAAAATTACGTTAAAAAGGGTACTTAAAATATATCCCCATCAAGGACAACAGCAGAGTAGCCTACAAAAAAAATAGACTGCAATTATATGAATGCTAAAGACATTAAAACACAATTGATTAGGCTTAAACCGACATATATCAGTCCTAATCCTGAATGCACTGCGCGTTTCACGGCATTTTCCCCCCTGAAATAATTCCTCTTCACACCTGTGAATAACCCGGGAGACGTCCATGATGAGGAATACAACGAAGCCCACCGTCTGGCCCGGTGCATCGTTGAGCGCACGATCGGGAGGTGGAAGTTGCGCTTTAGATGCCTTCACAAGTCAGTTTTCGCCGGCCAAGTCATGCGCCGTGATATGTGTGACGGCTATGTTGCACAACATTGCAGCTAAGGCTGGGGTGGCATTGCTTGAACCGGAGGACGTTGAGGACGATGACGATGAGGAAGATCGGTGTGAGGACGGCCTCCCTCATAACTACGCGGCTGGTTTTCATGCGCGTCGAATAGTGATTGAAACTTTTTTTTAACCCCCTCCACCCTCCCTCATGTCACTAAACATTCCCGTCAACTTGACCAATCCCCACCATATCCCAGCCTTTTGCCTGCTTCTTTGCTTGTTTTTTATATATTTTTTTATTTCTTTATTTTTTTTAATTTCTTTAATTTCGTTATTTTTTTTAATTTCTTTAATTTAAATTTTTTTTTTACATTATTTTATGCTACGTTTTATGAGTAGCCTATGTCAGTCTGCACAAATCCCCCCACTTTCTCTCACACATTTTGAGTGCCCTGCCTGCGCAAACATTCTCTGGACTGTCCCGTTTTATTTTGGCCATTTTAACATCTTTATTAATAAATTAATGAATAATCTTTATTAATTACCAAACTAAGAACATAAAGGCGCAATGCGTTTTAATAAAACGCATCCAATATACGGAATGTCCGATGGTGACGCCACTGAGGCTATAGCTGACGATGCTCTTAGCGTCCTACGAGTACCTACGAGCACCCCTGGAGTACTCGTTAGCTACGAGCGTTTTCAAGACGTTCGTGACCAACGATGCTTTCGGGAAACGCGGTGAAAACTCTACGATGCCCTTTCGACGCACTTCACGATCCACTTAGGCTAACGACGCTTTCGGGAAACGGGGCCCAGCTCCAGAGCTAAACCAATCTCCAACCCACAATCAGGAAGTGGCACCAGTGAACCCCACCTCCAAAGCAGCCGGGTTTCGCGGGCATTTCCTCTGAAAATATGTTTGTTTATGACAGTCACACCACAATATGTACCATGACGAAGGTAAATACAGAAACCTGTAAAACAGCTGCAGGAGTAAATATAAAAGAGTTGCTCCTGCACCTTTCTTACAAAATGTATGATTAGGAGGTACTGTGTCAACCTTTTGCTGATGGTAATGGCTAGGTGTTACGTGTGTGGTTGTTTTTCCTGTGTCTCCCCTCTCGTTCTCTGTAGGTCTCACGCCATTGGCTGTTCCTCCACCATCGTCCAACCCCCTGTCCAATCTGGGAGCTGTCTGTTGGCCAATCAATGTCATCAGGCCTTGATAACTTGCACCTGTCTGTCTCCATTGTAACAAGCCATTGTCTGCCTGTTTGTTGGCTGTGTCATGCCGTTGACTTTGTTTTTGAGATGCCAGGCATAGGGGTTTAGGTGAATAGGTAAGATACCCTTGGGTGTACACTACCATCACGTATTATTTTTCCTCTGTTATCTCATCAGGTTAGAAGCGGGGCCACCCTCTGTATGTATTAGCTAGGTTGTATGTGTGCACTAGTTAGTTGTCACTTTATCTTGTTTTTTTTTGATTTGGTTCCGCTTATAGTTCCCTATTCCCCTTGGTGGAACACTCATCAAATTTTTTTGGCGAGTGTTTGCTGTTTTGCCATGCTTTATTGTTCTCCCAGTCAGTCCAACAGCAACATGTGTTATGGTTCCCCTACTCCCCTGCTAGAAGTAGCAAGCTAACATCCTGGAGCCGTAACACTAGGCCTTTCTAGAACCTTTTTGAGCCAACAGCCACGTGGGAAAAGTGGCCAGCAACCGATATGGGTGGAATCCTGCTCCCATTTTTGAGTGTGCAGGCCCAAAGGGTGTGTCGAGACCTGATGTCAGTGGATGCTGCTAATTATGGTAGCATCAAAACTGCTGTCCTGGGCCCCGTTTCCCGAAAGCGTCGTTAGCCTAAGTGGATCGTGAAGTGCGTCGAAAGGGCATCGTAGAGTTTTCACCGCGTTTCCCGAAAGCATCGTTGGTCACGAACGTCTTGAAAACGCTCGTAGCTAACGAGTACTCCAGGGGTGCTCGTAGGTACTCGTAGGACGCTAAGAGCATCGTCAGCTATAGCCTCAGTGGCGTCACCATCGGACATTCCGTATATTGGATGCGTTTTATTAAAACGCATTGCGCCTTTATGTTCTTAGTTTGGTAATTAATCAAGATTATTAATTAATTTATTAATAAAGATGTTAAAATGGCCAAAATAAAACGGGACAGTCCAGAAAATGTTTGCGCAGGCAGGGCACTCAAAATGTGTGAGAGAAAGTGGGGGGATTTGTGCAGACTGACATAGGCTAATCATAAAACGTAGCATAAAATAATGTAAAAATTTTTTTAAATTAAACAAATTAAAAAAAATAACGAAATTAAAGAAATTAAAAAAAATAAAGAAATAAAAAAAATTATAAAAAACAAGCAAAGAAGCAGGCAAAAGGCTGGGATATTGTGGGGATTGGTCAAGTTGACGGGAATGTTTAGTGACATGAGGGAGGGTGGAGGGGGTTAAAAAAAAGTCAATCACTATTCGACGCGCATGAAAACCAGCCGCGTAGTTATGAGGGAGGCCGTCCTCACACCGATCTTCCTCATCGTCATCGTCCTCAACGTCCTCCGGTTCAAGCAATGCCACCCCAGCCTTAGCTGCAATGTTGTGCAACATAGCCGTCACACATATCACGGCGCATGACTTGGCCGGCGAAAACTGACTTGTGAAGGCATCTAAAGCGCAACTTCCACCTCCCGATCGTGCGCTCAACGATGCACCGGGCCAGACGGTGGGCTTCGTTGTATTCCTCATCATGGACGTCTCCCGGGTTATTCACAGGTGCGAAGAGGAATTATTTCAGGGGGGAAAATGCCGTGAAACGCACAGTGCATTCAGGATTAGGACTGATATATGTCGGTTTAAGCCTAATCAATTGTGTTTTAATGTCTTTAGCATTCATATAATTGCAGTCTATTTTTTTTGTAGGCTACTCTGCTGTTGTCCTTGATGGGGATATATTTTAACCCTTTTTAACACAATTTTCCTGCGACATTCCTGCGTCTCCCCCTCCTACGGAGCCCATTTCAGCACCGTGTCAGTAGACAGTTACAATCCTACGACGTCGTGAGTGCAGCGGATGCGCGTTCACGTTAAGAGGAGTTTCGGGAAACGCTCCAAAGAAATTGACGATGGATCGCAAGATCCATCGGGAGAATGATCGTACGAGCGAAGATCCATCGTTATCGGGAAACGGGGCCCTGGTCCACTTTAGACATATAGCAACACTGCTATAGCTCAAAAATTCCGTGCATGGATGTACAACCTCGGCCTGCACAGGCCCAAGTGGCCAACCTCGCCTGACTGATCCAGAGCTGTTAAAGAAAGACAACAGGGATGATCAAAATGTTGTGGACCAGCAAACCTGAGTTCCCAAGGGCCAAATACATATGGATTCCAGGCCCTATCGAGAAGTTGGAGAAAGAGTCTCTCCTGCCAGCCAGACCAGTTTCCCATTGATACGGCGGCCTGTGAAGTCCCTCTAGTGGTAGGGAGGGATTGCACATTATTGGCAAGCCCCGAATGTCAGAACCCAGCGGACCACATTTGGGAAACCGCTATGTAGGAGCCTCTCCCACTCTGCCCCAGCAGTCTTGGAGACAGGGTAATCAAGCCTCTAATCGGCTGGTAGGACTCAGGAAAACACAGTTGCAACAAGTGAGAACCAAGTTAACCGACAACCAGACTCTAGAAGCTTGAGTGACCTGTTAAGGCCAATTCATAACTCCGGATCCCGACGAAATTCGTCTGTCCGTACCAAACGTTGTTTCCGGGACTACCCGGGCCTTCATACCTCCGTCCGGTTTCAGCGTTGCTATGGATGTTACGCAAAACATCCACTAGAGGGCAGTGACTGTTGTCGCAAATTAACGGCATCGAAAATCGCAATCATGCCATCTTCAGAGGAGATGATTTTGCTTTGTGTCGTCCGAAATCTGCAAAAAAAGGCGCAAAAGAAAGGGTAGGCCTACGCGGCGGTGGCACGGCACCCCTCACAAATCCGCAGATTCTCTCCTCAAAATGTTGCGCCATTTTTAAATGACCAGTTATAACTCATTGCCAGTTGAACAATAAAATAAAAAGGTCAGGTATATAGTATAATATAAGTATAAAACGTTAAAGACAATATATTTACATATAAGATATTATACTACTCTATCTATTTTCGCGGATGGTTGGTTTTCTGACTCTATACTGCCGCCCCGATTTTTGTTGGTATTGCTCCGTTTCCCCCGGAGCACTCCGGATTCATAAGCTCAGAGGCGACGGACCCACTGACGGACGAAACGACCTCCGGGACCGGACGAAAGGGTTCCTATCAGTATTTACCGTAGGGTGTGAATGGGCCTTTAGCCCATCCAGAGGCAGAGGGGGTCAACCCTCTCATCCCACTCCCCATCATTGAGACTTCCTTCAGCCAGATAGCGAATGATGTTGTGGGACCCCTCTATAAGTCGGATGGACTATGCCACCTGTTTCCCGGAGACCATCCATCTAGTCATTCTGCCCCTTCATGAAGGGAAGCTGCTTCATGTACAAGATAATGGCTGAAATGTGCAAACTCCTCAAGGTGCGAAAAATCTGAACTTCAATTGACCATTTTAAACGGACAATGCAACAGATAATGAGAAAGATGATTGACGTTGATGGGAGGAACTGGGACCAGTTACTTCCCTAAGTAATTTTCTCCGTCAGGGAAGTTGTTACGGTAGCGAAAAGGTTGGTTTGGACCCCGGATGCAGAGACAGAGACAGTACGGACAATCCACGGTTTATTGTCAACAAAGGGAAACTCAAAAGATAACCAGCGGGCAAGGCGAAGACAGAAGCGTGTAGGCGTAGCTGGCGGAGGCACCGGAGGTTGCGGTCCGGGGGTAATCCACTGGCGAGGAACTGGCAACTGACGAAAAGATAACACGACGTTTAGGAATCACAAAATCAGGTTAGGGAATCGAAGGTCGATGTACACACGTCAGCCAAAATACCGAATGAGACGGAATAATCTGGCGCCGACGAGAAGTCCCCGCCAGGCTTAAGAAAGTGTGTGATTAGTTGATGAGGTCCAGGTGTGCCAAGTTGCGGTGCCCAGCTCCGCTCGCCACGCCCCGCACCTGTCTAAGAACCAATGCAGGGTTGCCAACTTTGGGACTTTGGCTGGAGTGAGACTCTAAAATATTAGTGTGAGCGGCTAATTTTTTGGACGACCCATAACCCTAAAAAAATGTTTTATACAAAATAGTCCTCGTTTAGTATAAACCCTCATCTATGAAAAAAAGTTAAAGAATGGAAACGCTTTTTCAAAATGTACAATCTGGGCCACCTTGAATCATTTGGGGAATTTAAAAGTGCCACTAGCCCGATTCTCAAGTATTCCAAGATATACCCTGGGCTAGGCTCTACCCCCCGTGATAATAGACAAGGTATACTATTTTGTATAGGTAAATGTCCCACCAATATTTATACCACTTGCTTACTCTCTATAGGTCATTCGTGGTTTTATATTTATAATTTTTATTTTACTTTACATTTAATTCTTCATAATTCAGGCATTACAGAACTTTCATGGTCATAAATAAAAATACGAACTGCAGTTTAATTTCTTTGTTTGTTCTTGAATTGACGTAGAATGGAGAAAAGGCTCATGGGATTGGGAAATGCGGTTATCCAATAAACAGATGGAGGTCAAGTCTATTTTCGGAAATGTAGGGGGATATATTAGTGGCCCCACGTCGAATGGTATGACCCAAGATACGTCAGACAGAGAAAGCGCGCAAATTCGACGGTACCACCTTGTCATTTGTTTACCCAGGTGCCATGGCAACACCATTGCTACCTCTCATTGGCTGAATCTTTGAGAACGTTGTAGACTTAATCGATATAAGGTGGCGGGGAGACGAAGCTCTGTTCGTTTGTATATTTTATTTACGGGACCATATTTTTGTTTTATGTTAAAAAAAAAAAGAATCAAAGAACCAGTTCTTCTTGTTTTGGGGAACAAGTTCTTGTCGTTCACGTTCGGGATTCGTTGGTTGTGAACGGATCGGTCGCGACCGACCCATCCCCAAACGCGCATCAGTGGGCTCCGACTCCGGCTCTGAACTCTCTCTGACCTTTTCAAACGCAACTTAGTATCAGGTGCGTGGTTTTCAGCGAATCAACGATCAGATAATACTGCCGTGATCACGTTGTAGGTAGGCAGATGTTACAGCCGTTAGTCTGCTCCCGCAGAAAATGAACGGGAGGATTTTTTATTTTGGCGTGACATTTCTTGCGTGTGCGTGACAGCGTGAGATTGATGGTGAAAGCGTGAGAGTCACGCCAGGGGCGTGACTGTTGGCAACCCTGCCAATGCCTGTGGAGCAAATCATAGAGCAACCGTGACAGAAGTGCCTCAGAGTTTAACAGGTTTCTCCCCCTTTGAGCTGCTCTATGGTCAGAGGGTTGTTCAACATAGTAAGAGAGGCCTGGGAACAGCCATTACCTCACAGGTCAGGTAATTGAGCGAGCCCGAATGTCTAAGGTCTTTCCCCTGGTTCTGCATCATATGCAGAAAGTGCAGAAGGCACGGGCATGGATATATGACTGAGGGGCCCAGGTCAGAGAATTTAAATTGGATGTAAAAGTCTTAGTACTCTTTCCTACAAATTAGTTCAAGTTCCCCGCCAGTTGGCACAGGCCATATGAAGAGGTAGAGAGGAGGGGTAAGTTAGCCTGGTCAGCGGACAGGACTACAAACATAGCAAACAAACCTAAAGAAATGGTTGGAACCGGGGCATCCCCAGTTGTCTGCCCTGTCCGTTAAGATTCCTACTCAGATCACACCAGAGGTCCCCATTGGTCAGGAGCTGACCAGAGGAAGGACATAAAAGAGCTTCTGGGGCAGGCCGGAGATGTATTTTCTGACAAACTAGGGCGTACCACCATCACAGCCCATAATATTAAGATGAAGCCCGGGAAAATAGTCCGCCTGAGTCTCGTCGCAGCTCAAGGGAGGATGTGAAGATGAGGCTGGTGCTCGGGGTGATGGAAGAGAATCTCAGAGTATGGTCTAGCCCCATTGCCATTGTCCCAAAACCACTACTGTATAATGTTAGATCCGTCGACTATACCGCCTCACAGGAGGTGGAATCAGCAAAACCTGTTGTCCAGTAACAGTTGTTAACAGGTCGATGGGGAGACTCGCCTAGCCCCTGACTATCGTATCAACCAGACACCTACCCTGCTTGCTTCGGCGCCCCACCCCTGAGCATAACCCTGGGCAGGGCCGTGGCTGCCGATCGTGTCGATCGGGCGACAGTCATCTCGTCGGGAGCTGTCAGGGTGAGGCGTCTCGCTCAGGGACACCTCTACACTCGGAGCCGGGGAACAGAACCTGCATCCACAGAGTATGGCTGCTAAACACGGGTAGTGGATACGGTGTGATAGCCCCCCACACACACAGTATGTAAAGCACTATATAAAAAACTATTAATTAATAATAATATTATTATAACGACTTTTGACATTTAAAATATTTTATTCATTTATTATTAACACCCAAGAAGATGGATGAATGGCACTTCATCCATTCAATTAGTTGATGCTTTGTTAGCAGTAGGCCTGGGGGGGTCGGGGTTAGGGTTAGACGACTGTGGCTATGGTGTCAAGTGGCCACTGGGCAGCTACCACTAGGGGGTGCCCGCGGCACTAGTGCCCCCTTTTTTCTTGGCTCATGATAGGCCTCTGATCTTTGTAATACCCAAACAAATTATTTTTATTTTTATTATTTTTTTTACTGCAGCTCATGATAGGCCCACTGGTCGTCGTAGGCCCTGGGGCTTCAGCCCAGGTAAGCACGTGCATCAAGGGGCGGCCTTGGTTAGCAGAACTCTTCTTGAACATTTCTTCTTGTTCAAATGGTTGATTCTTGTTTTATGTCCCACAAGGCTCTTGATTTTTTTACAGCTGACACGGGTGTTCTGTTTACAGTTTAGCTGATCCCAAGAAACAAAGAAAAGCATCTGTCTTTCACACCTTGGACTCTCTCTCTCTCTCTCTCTCTCTCTCTCTCTCTCTCTCTCTCTCTCTCTCTCTCTCTCTCTCTCTCTCTCTCTCTCTCTCTCTCTCTCTCTCTCTCTCTCTCTCTCTCTCTCTCTCTCTCTCTCTCTCTCTCTCTCTCTCTCTCTCTCTCTCTCTCTCTCTCTCTCTCTCTCTCTCTCTCTCTCTCTCTCTCTCTCTCTCTCTCTCTCTCTCTCTTTATGTAAGAGGATAGGATCAGGTAACATGACCTCAGTTAGCTGATCAGGGTTAATAGAGATTTCACAGCTGCTACGGTGGGAACGGTTTTCAGATATATACATAATGAAGGCCTAATCGGTTGGTACAAAGAAAGTGTGGCTCTTTATGTCTTTGTCACGTATAGGACCACTTTTATTGATGGTATGCTTACCATTGCATGTATGTGTGTTTATTTCGCACGTATCTCTGAGTGTTTCCTTCTGGTTGACATGACACAGCGGGCCCGGTGCCGTGTTGAACCCCTATGTCTCTTCATGTCTTCGGTGGTTAGCAAAATAATGAATATTCAGTGAATGTTTTTGTGTTCGTATTAGTGGGGCGAGAGAAACAGGACTGGGTGCTTTGCGCCACACATGGCTTCCATCGCGCGCATTGATTAAGGCGCACGCTGCTGCTTTGCAAGCCCCCAGTGCTAACAATGACAAAGCCTGGAAGCTCAATTAAGATAGCTGTAAGAGATGTAACTCTGTGACAGTAGTAATAGTAATAATAAGGAATATTAAGAATTACTATTATTATTATTATTATTATTATTATATATTCAACGATTTTGTCTTTACTACAGCAATAATTCAAGCAATTATCCTTTTTATTTTATAATTTAGTTGTCCAGTAATTTATGAATTTATTACATCCATATTTTATATCAGCCCCAAAGAGATGGGTCATGTTTTCTGCAGATATAGACTTGGATAGAAGCATGAAGGCCTTTGGAAGTATAACTTCTCTTCATCGACCCCGGTTATTCTATAGCCAGGACGTAACGACAAATCAGACATAGTTGAATGAGACCATTGAAGTGCAATGCTGATTCACCAATTTTAATAAGATAAATGCAAGCCTACGCACACACAGCCATACGCTCACACCAACACACAAGCAGACAGAAAAACACACAATACAGGCTGCATTTATTTCAAAGGTGTTCATTCCTCAACGCCAACAAGAACAATAATATGTGCTCTGGAAAACAACTGGTTCAATTAAGAACGTTGACGGCAACATCTGCACCAGTCACGGCCACAGCTGCTGGCCACCCCACCTCCCTCCCCCCAAGAGCCGAGGGGGGGACGAGGCAGTGGGTCTGATGAGCTGACCTCCTCCTCCAATCTCCCTTCTACTCCTCCTACATCTTAGTTCTCCTCCTGAATCCTCCACCTCCTAAATCCTCCTTCTCCTACGTCCTGCTCCTCCATCTACAACAGCCTCCTCATTATATCCTCAACCACCGCCTACTATGTCCTCCTACAACCTCCTCCCCTTTCTACTGCATCTTCCCCCTTCCCCATCCTCCACCTCCTCCTACTTCCTCCCCCTCCTACATCCTCCTCTTCCCAGATAGTCCTCCTCCTGCATCCTTCCACTTGCAGCCCCCCTACAAACACACACACACACACACACACACAGACACACACACAGACACACACACACACACACACACACACACACACACACACACACACACACACACACACACACACACACACACACACACACACACACACTGTCTCATTCAGTCACACACAACAAACAAAACAACAACAACAACAAACCAAATACATAGCCTCTCCTTTCTTGCACCCTTCTTCTGTTCCTTATTTTTCTCTTGCAATGCATGGTCCTCCTACACTTTCCACTCCTCCACCCTCTCCTAGTGAGTTTGTGTATGCACATGTGTTGGTGAGGCTGAGAGTGTGTACGTGTGTGTGTTGTTGTTGTTGCAATGGCAAGGTATTGTTCCATCAGCAAGGCTGTCACCATGGCTACACTGCTGAGCTACACTACCGATGCACAAACACTCTCTCTCTCTCTCTCTCTCTCTCTCTCTCTCTCTCTCTCTCTCTCTCTCTCTCTCTCTCTCTCTCTCTCTCTCTCTCTCTCTCTCTCTCTCTCTCTCTCTCTCTCTCTCTCTCTCTCTCTGTATATATATATACTGTATATATTTTATATATATATATATATATAGATATATATAGATATATATATGTATGTATGCACGCACACAGAGATATTAACATCCAGTCTAGCCAATCTCGTTCATTCATTAATTGATGTATTTACGTATTTTGAATCCACAGCACGGAGCACAGTGGCCTCTTAGACAACCACAGATTTCAGGTCAGATAACTGACTGGTCCAAAGGGCTTCGGTCACCCATGAGGACATAGCAGCACAAGGGCCTGTCGGCTGACCTAGTTTTGTCTTGGGCTCTTGGTGTAACGATTTTGGATCCATAAAGCATTCGCTACATGAGTTATGGTCTCCCTCTACATACATTACGTGGCTCTGGATTGTCACAACACAACAATCATCACAACACCATAACACATATGTGACACTTGCTACGTCCCTATTGTACATGGTGTACTCTGCGTCTTGTGGGTCGGGCGTGGAGGTAAATGTGGTCATGGTTTCACTCTTCAGATGAATATGCTCCATTCTGATGAGTCAACATGCCCGGGATGCTACGCAGGTTCTCAGACCAAATAAACCAACTAAGACACAATTCTCAAATGTTGGGGCAGAGTTCAATTGAGTGCTGCCAGGTTATAGGTGAAAATGAGAACATCAATAAACACTTAGACGAAAGGTGTTCTCACCAGCAACTGGAGGGGAGGATATGACTAAAATTGAGGTGGAAATTTTGGTTCAGTGTGTTCTAGGATGTACGATTGCACCCAGATTGAAATCTCTGACTAGAGTTTCTGTCCTTTTTTTCCAAACCACACCATGTCTCAGCCACAGCAACACCAATCGTTTCGCGGAACTCACTCAAACATTTCCATTGAGATGCTGGGTTCATTCGGTACGTGGCGTCTACGTCCTATCTTTTTGTTTTATTGATTAGGTCTGTCACCATCGATATCTTTTGTCCTGAAAAGCCGTTGGATTATAGTTAGTTGGTTATAGTTCATATTTATAGTTACTTAATTGTACACTTTTTTTCTATATTTGTCCCTTGGTTTTATTGGTTTCGTTTTTCTTCTTTCATTCTTGCTGTATTTATTTTGCTTGCCTGTCTCTCTTATTTATCCTGCAGGGGGCAATACAGTCACAATACAAACACAATTCAATCCAGAACACTTTACTTACTTTGTTTTTCATTTAATTCAACTTGAATTAATGTAATGCCATATCTTAAAGGCCAATTGTGGCTGTGTGTGTGTGTGTGTGTGTGTGTGTGTGTGTGTGAGAGAGAGAGAGAGAGAGAGAGAGAGAGAGAGAGAGAGAGAGAGAGAGAGAGAGAGAGAGAGAGAGAGAGAGAGAGAGAGAGAGAGAGAGAGAGAGAGAGAGAGAGAGAGAGAGAGAGAGAGAGAGAGAGAGAGAGAGAGGGGGAGGGGGAGAGAGAGAGAGCGACACACACACACACACACACACACACACACACACACACACACACACACACACACACACACATACAGACTTCCATGCAGACAAGCATCCTCACACACACCCAGGAGTATCGATCGTCGATACAGAAATGTCTGCCCCTTCTAATGTGTTTTACCAGGATGTGAGGCACAGAGAAGTCATCCAAATACAAGGCTTTCATTACCTAGTTAATTCCCCTGCTAATGAGAGGCTTGTTTATCTAGCAGGGGTGATTAGATGGATCACTTAACTCTGATTGGACTCTTGGCTGTTAATCATCCATTAGGATGCAGGCTAAGGACATGTTCCCATGCCTTTGCCAGGTTGAACACAGCTGTTCAGGGGCTGATTGTGGCCCACAACTAGACCACCAGCTCAAAACATGCAGCATGTGTATGGTGTTCGGGGATATTGAATTAGGTTTTCTTCAGCTCCTACTACGGTTATAAATGAATGATCTGTTGAGCAAGAGTGGGGGTCGAGAGCAGGCTGTGGGTTTGTGTTCGATGAAGTCTTATAACGTTTACATATCTAAGTGTGCTGCCTTAAAGGGCCTCAGGTGATGTTAAATAATCAAGGCTACCTCGACTAAAAAATGAAAAACGAAACTGATCATGCAAAATAACTGAATTTAAACCAAAAATCACCTTAAAAAAGCGTTATTTAGGGCCACGTGTAAAAGCATTCTTGGAATAGTACACGGCCCACGCGCATATTCTCGGGGCACAATTACATACACACACCCATTGAGGCCCCGTCCACACGAAGCCGATTTCATGGCGAAACCACAAAGGTCTTGTACGGTTCGGCCTTCCGTCCACACGAAGCCGGCGAATCCGCTGACCGAAACCGCAAACTTCTGAAACCACCCTCGGAGGTGGTTTCAAATCTATCCGGTTTCGTTTTGGTTTCGTGTGGACGCCTGAAACCGAAAACCATGACGTCATCGCCCCACCCCTCGACCTACTAGCCAATGGCTCTTAAGCCCGCGGAGTCACAGAAATCACAACAAAAAAGATGATGGCGGACTACAAGCTTTTAATCGTTCTGCAGCATATCATGTCCCTTGTTGGGTTGCTAAGCCATTATTTATTGAGAATCTAGTTCGCCATCGTAGAAGAGCTGTTTGTTTGTGTTGTTAGTGGTGCGGGGGGCAGCCTTTATGCGCATGCTCGCCTCTTCTTCTTCTGGATTTGTGTACCAGAAGCAGCGCCCCTTATGGGCTTGGAATGTTTACTACAGCGTTTCTACAGATCTATCCGGTTTCGCTTGGCTTCGTCTTTACGGAGATACTTCCAAACCGGACAGATCGAAACCGTAACGGTTTCGCCCGTTTCGGCTTCGTGTGGACGGGGCCTGAGACAGCCTCTTCTAAAACAGAAATGATGCAGAATCAAGTGTGAATTCGCTATAGCTGCAGCCATGTATTTCTGTGGACCAACCGACCGACAGAGCGAGCTAAAAGAAAAAAATCCAGGGCCCCTTCAGACGTGGGCCCCTAGGCTGCAGGCTAGGGTAGCCTGTGCGTTGATACGCATCTGCACCCATTCATTACAGGGGATGAGGACAGGTTTAGGGTTGTCAACTTGTCATTTTTAGATGTTCTTAGTGCCGTCAGTGTTGCAGAGCTCTAGCCTGGTCCTACCAGACCATCGTACTTCATTTCATGTGTACAGAAGGTCTAGAACTGCCCAATTGACAAACGTTCACTCACTTGGAGGCGGGTGTCTGTAAAAGTTTTTAAATGATTTGATCTGCCCAGTGCCACTCTTGATATGCCATAACCAATCGCATAGCGTTTGGTCGTGACGTATGTCATGCGACGGGACCGGCTCCTTCACCACTAAGGAGCCGGTCAGCTGGAAAATCAAACTTTTCCCGAACCCGGTGGGTAGAAGCGCCACAACATCATGGCCACCAACAAAACTCTGCAAAACTTGTTCTTGCTCCGGCTTTAATTGATCGATATTCGGCAGCGATCCCAGTACAGACCGAATAGCTTCTCTCGTATCCTTCTCCATTGTCTTCCAGGTCTTCCTCTGACTACAACTGAAACTGGCGCGTGACCTCGACGTCATCGTTCTCAGCCACTCCCTCTGTTCGCTGATTGGACCGCCAAAAATCTGGCTTCCAAGGAACCCATGCATATGAAGCAGACCCAGACCCAGTACTGAAGTGAAATGAAAATTGAGCGGAAGTAGGTAGGTGGGCGGTGCCAGGCTAGCAGAGCTCTACTAATCGCTCCTTTGTCTTCCTTTGCATTCATTGCACGTCTTAAGTTAACCATGAGAGGAACATGATGTCAATGCCACCATAGGTAGCTGGTTCACACCACATTACATCATTCGGTGAGAGAGAGAAAATAAGGTTGTGTATCTGTAGATTAAATTCTGTTTCATATCTGATGGTTTCATCTCCCTCTGCGGGCGACCTAGTAAGGGAGAATTTGTCATCAGTGTATGTCAGTGGACGTTTCATCCTTCCGGTACATTTAACAGACATTTAACAGACAGTCAGTGCAATGCAACATACAGGCTCGATGCTAAGTGGTCAGAAATGACATACTAACAAGTTAAAGTAATCACACTGATAATCCGATCCAGTGACACAGAGGTGACACGCACATCTGTGCGTGTGCACAACAAAGTGTGCCATAACGTCTCCCCGAGAGAAAGAAATGGCCTATGCCTTTGTTTTGTGCGTTGACAACTTTTGTTAATAGAATAAATGCCAAACGCTGAACGTCCTGTTCCAACCAAACAATACTCTTACCTAATGTGCTGTTCTTACACAACCCAAAGCATGTAATTGCTATGTAACCCACGGGAAAAAATGAATGCAATATCTATTTGCTATACACAGCAGTTGTAGAGCGTGAATGTACAGCCTATGCTATCTACACCCGCATGTGGGTAGCATGAAAAAATGCCCCAGGAGTGCTGCATTCTGGGTGCCAGCGCCCCGGCAATCAGCTCAATGATCTAATTTTGGTGTGTGTGTGTGTGTGTGTATGTGTGTGCGCGCGTGCAAACATGTGTATGCATGGATGGATGGAGGCCGAGGCAACTGCTGTACGTTTATGCTGGGAGATCCAAACTAATGACTGAGGGGGGGGGGGGGGGGACGGACAGAGAAAGACCCGGAGAAAATAAAACACTTCCATGGTGTGCTGTGAAGAGGAGCCACCATGTGTGTTAATGCGTTCAGTGTCGAGCCCAACCACAGCAGCGGTAGCGTGTTTGCCTTCATCCCTGCCGTGAACATATATGTTCACCTAGTTCACTGTTTTGTCCATGTGTTAAGAACATCATGCGTAAAAACTATAACCCTGTATGTTACCTCCTAAACCAAGTGCAACATATAGAGACCCGACTCATTCCGGGACCTTTAACAGAGTTCATTCAGGCACTCACAGGCGTGTTAAACAAATTCACAAACAGACACACACAGTATATTAGACACCTCCATGCCCAGAGGTTTTATGCTGAGGTGCACCCATATCCGTCGCTAATCAACCACCACATGTATCTGGTCTTCAGCTATAAGGACCGCATGGTGGACTGGCTGAGATGGTCAGAAGTCTTTCCTTGCTGTGGGATTAGCTGGTTGAGGCTGCAGGTTCCTCTTTCACTCCGGTGACCTTATCCAAGAAGAGGACCGAGTGTTGGTTGCAAGTGCGCCAGCCAATGACATATGGCCAAGGTGACGTGTCATAGGGCCACTGACCAAGGAAACCGAGGAACCTGAATGGATTATGGGATTAGAGACAGGTGACCTGGTGACTCTAGTAGGTCAGACAGAGGGAAGAAAACACAACTATCATGTTCCAAGGAAGTTAAGGTGCTGAGTGAGACTACATTCACTACATTACTTGATAGATCTATCTGTCTAACTATCTATATTTCTTTCTCTCTCTCTCTCTCTCTCTCTCTCTCTCTCTCTCTCTCTCTCTCTCTCTCTCTCTCTCTCTCTCTCTCTCTCTCTCTCTCTCGCTATATACCTATTTCTCTTTCGATTTATCTATCCATCTGGATCCATTCATCTAGATATAGCTATCAATCTATCTTTCTATCTATCTGTCTGTCTGTCTGACTGTGTCTATCTATCTCGAATAATCGTCCTCTCTCTCTCTCTCTCTCTCTCTCTCTCTCTCTCTCTCTCTCTCTCTCTCTCTCTCTCTCTCTATCTATATAAAGATAGATTTAGATGTTAAAAGCAGTTAAAATTTTGAAAATAAAGGAAATATAAGAAAGCTTGACTTATAGGTAAAAAACGAAATGAAATTTTGATTATCAGTACGAGAAGGCCTACAGTGCAACAATGAGCTAATATTGATTGAGTGAATCAAGGTGTTTCCTGGAACTGTGCCAAATAGTCTTTCAGCTTCTCCATAGGTATAATTACCTTAACATGCAGAATGTAGGTCAAAATATGAAACACTATGAAAAGGACAAAAAGGAAAATGTTTTTTAACACATGAAGTTGTTATGGAAGTTGTGTGTGTATTCATGGTGAGGTAGGGCAGTAATAAGGTATACTATCTAGATCTGTCCATCTATCCATATAAATGTATCTATTAATATATCTACCTCCTATACCTCTACCTATATTCTAGTTCTATCTAATCTACCCATCAATCTTCATCTCTATTAATATCGCTCTGTCTCCCTATACCTTCCTATGTATCTCTATATCTATCTAAATATAGATCCACCTATCTGTCAATCTATCTACCTAGCTGTTTATCTTTCAATCCATCTATCCTGTCCCTTTGTCTCCCTCTTTGGCCCATTTAGAGTGTACGCCTGTGCCTTAGTCACCGACCACGCCATTAATATTTCAAAGCCTAGAGGATATCCAAGGACCATGTCAGAAGGCTTTTGCTGCATGAGTGCATCCCTATGCATCGCAGCCGGGCCAATAGGTTGCTGCTACGCGGCTTCTCCACATGCCCTCATTACTTCCATAATGTCGGATAACTCGGGAGCTAGCAGCCAGCGCCTCACCACTGTGTCACCACTGTTCACCAACTAGTTGGCCGAGGTTTATTGTCCGCCTGCCTGTCTATCTGTCTGACGATGCATTCTTAGCTATCTGACTGCCTGTCTGCCTGCCTATCTGTCTGACGATGCATCCTTAGCTCTCTGTCTATCTGCTGCTTGCCGGACAATTTGTCAGCCTGTCTCTCCATCCCTCCTCTACCCCCTCACCCCTCTCCCTCTCTCTATATATATGTCTGTTTTTGCTGAATTGTATATTTCTCATGTTTATAATAACCCAATGCTGACTAGTTACCTCAGAAAAAAGAATATGATTACATCACCATAGAAAAAATAATGAGCAAGCCATCTCCAACATCATCTGTTATAGAAGGGTTGGTGGTAGTTTATTTAAAATAAACCCTTGTTGCTACAAAACTGCATGTTTGTGTTTGCATCTGAATAAGGAGCGGTTTATTGCAGGTTTAGTTTCCACGGGACCTTTGCTGATAAATTGGTGCAGTGATGAAAGGGATATGGAAATGGACATCTACATGCATTTCATGAATCTAAAAAAATAAAACAATGTATCTTCATAATTGCTGCCATTGGATAGATTACCCATGTCTGTTTATGTACAGGGCTCCTCCCATGCTGCTATTGACAAACTTATTTCCACCAGAGATCTACCACGCCATGCGACTGCGGGAGAAAATACTGGTGCTGATATTTGTATTCATAAATATGCAGTAATCAGCAGTCAATCAAGCTGTAATCAATTTGGCATTGAGACATGTTTACTTCAAACTAATTACACATGGGATATTGATGGCTTTCCATTGAACACGTGCATAGCTGGAAATTAACCTGCAGAAGCAGAATTAACAATGTATTTTGTTCCTCCCACGTTGTGATAATTCCGGTTTGGGTTTCATCATTGATGTGGAAATGTCCATGTCGAAATTGTACTTGCATGCACACAAACACAGACACATATAGGTCTATACTACAGTGCACCACATGTTCTCCAACCAAATGTTTATTGCTTTCTTATTGGTGACTAGGGGCACCGGTCATTACCCAATATTTAAAACTTGCCGTGTACCCTGGGTTGTGTTTTGAGAACAGTGTGGTTTGCTCCGGGCCCTGAGGGACCTCAAGTCTCTCTCTAGCCATGCTAACGCTAATGAGACTGTCGCATGCACAGGACACGCTGGGCTAGCTGCTAATCACACGCTTAGCATGGAGGTCTGCGCACCCCCCCCCCCCCCCCCCCCACTCTCACTTATGTGCTCGCCTGCCTCTGTCCTCCATGTTAGAAAAAAACAATAAAATAAAAATGTGTGTTTTTGTATCCATGTCTCTAGCCTCTCCCTATCATCTCTTCCTGTATTATCATTTGATTGTCTTGTTGATGAAGGAACGTTGGAGGGGTTTCTCAGTTTGGCCGTTTGTCAACCAACCCCTATTGCCTTTTTTCAACTCCCTTCTTCCTCCACACAAGCCTCAGCAAATCCTGCGTCGGAAAACATTAACAAACATAATAGACTTTGCCCTGTTTATTTGTGGCATTCCAACAGGAAAGATGAGAAGTGCGATTGCCATTGAGTAATGACTAGGCCAAATAGGACAGCATAATAACAAGGACATTTTCTTTTGGATATGGTAATAGTTTTACATCAAATAAATGTCGATATTTCTTTAAATGTTAAAAAGAGGAATAGTGGGTGCATATATAGGCCTTTTCTCTTTCCTCTACATTCCTAGGCAAGTTTGGGAGAATGTGCTCCATTTGTCCATATGCCATTAATAAACAGTATTCGAATGTGTGTGGTTCCTTTCATTAACATTATAAATAATAATTGTATTATTATATTATTTTTTAATCATAGATGTTATTCCCCATCATACTGCATAATCCTTCAGGATGCCACTGTTTCTTTGCTTTATTTGGGTTTTCGATAGCATATCGCTTTACGCAAGAGCAAATCCATTGAAGGATCCTTTGCCAGTTCCTGTGATGACAGATAAGACGGATGGGCAGCCACTATCTACAGTGCACATTGCAGCTGGTATCTTGAGAAATGGCGGTTTAAAGTTTTTGCTTGTTACATTGGTGATAGTTTAAACAATTATAAATGTATACCCATCTCAGCTTTCATATGCTTTATCATTTGTATGGATAGCATGATGTGAAATATTTTAACGTAGCTTGATCCGCATGCGTTGAGTTCGACTTGTTTGTTGGACTCGTTGGAATAGTTTATTTCCAGAGCTGTCCGCCACCGTGCCCTTCGCCTGTTAGATCACACGGCTGCGCCATTTGGTTCCGCACACCCTCGGCTTGTTGATTTCTATCACCAAGACTCAAACTTCAAGTCTATTTCATGGGCATGAGACATATTGTATATTTCAGTGGGCAGTGTCGACGGTCAGCGAGGGAGGAGGACGGGGCTCGCCGCGGAATGTGTGGCTATCAAAGTTTGGATAACGGAGCATAAGTTGAACTGTGCGTTTCGTGTTGTCTAGTCCTCCTGTCTGCTCCTCTGTCGTCCTCCTGCATGTTTTCCACCAGGACACAGAGCTGAACCCAGCGGGGAGAGGTTGTTGTCTTGTAGCAAGCAGGCTGAAAGGGGAGAGATTAAATCATGTTGCAAGCTAACGCTAGCTACCATTGCCTTGGCTAACGCTCCAGTAGCGAGCTGCAGCTAGTCGCTGGAGACAACAACACTACAACACACTACAATAAGAAAACGCCGTCTGAACACGGCTACTGGAACACAACAACACGCCAGCCTCTACAGCCCAGAACCTCCACATAGCCTGCGGATGGCTGAATAACCAAAGCTACCGGTCCAAGTGTCGTGTGTTTCCAAGTGCGACGCCTCTCCCATAGCTTTCTGACAGAATCGCGAATTCGTGCAGAAAAAAGGGGCGTTCCCTGCCGCCAAGTGTCAAAGCAGCAGCCCTGCCCTGCCCGGTCGTGTAGCGTTACGGCGGCCAGCGGGCTGTATTATGTAACTTAAACACTAACTTGGTGTTTTCGTGTGGCGCGTAGACCGTTTTTCAACACTGCACTCCGTCTTTATTTCGGAATATTTAACCCGCAATGGACTTAATTACTTATTTTCTACGTGAGATCTTAAAAAGTTGCGCACAAAAAGGGTAAAGACGACCGTGCTGCCATTCTGACCGACTGTCTTGCCTTTTGGAGGTTTTTCTTTTTTCCAACACACTGAAAAGGGCGCTAGCAGGCAGCATGGATATCCATCGAGTGTGACAAGAACCCGTGATTATTCTGAACCATCGGTCTGGATAGGACCATGTCACCAGGAGTCTTTATCAAACTTGGTAGACGGACGATGGCCTAACCAGCGCACTGGAGCGCTGTCTCTTACCCCAGGTACGCCTCTGGAGGTCCTCCATGTCTCTGATCCCTGTGCAGACTAGTCTTATCTAATGTATCGGAACCCTGTATGGATTAGTCCTATCAAATGCATTTGACTAGTCTTATCTAGTGTATGTTATGCCTATATGCAGTCTTATCTAACGCATAGCTCTTTAGTTGGAGTAGGCCACTAGTCCCCTACTTTGCGCCACAGAAGCGTAAGGCATTCCGTTTATATTGTGCCATTGTTAATATTTGACTGAAGACCTTTTAAGGACACATTTTCTTAAAGTTGTATAATGTGTGAAGAACTCAGGGGAACAAAAACTGTGGTCGGTTTAAATGTTATGACCAGATTCTCCCTGGATCTGTGCAGTGTGCCATAGCAGCCAACAGGTTGCACTAATGGTGCGCTCTGCGCACAGCCGGGGTGTACAGTAGAGCCTACAGTAAGGGGAGGGGATAACATGTTAGTCAGGAGAGGACGGCGATAATCTATAACCAGTTGTGCCAATCCACTGACGAGGAGACGAGCTGCTGGCCACGGCTCCATGTCGCATGTTTGTTATTTGGATTAATTATTAATGCGCACCGAAACGCCCATTGACGCTGTGCACTTTATTGCGAAGATCTGTGTTTACTTGAAGTGCTCGCAAATGGGGAGGGACTAACGCTATTTGTTGTTTCAGAAGTTAACATTCGTCACTCAAGAATTCACATTTTAATCAAAGTTTAAAATGGGTGAGTTGTGATCTTTTTGAGGGTAAAGCATGCTATTGGCCTATAGACATGGCGAACGCCATATCCGTGTTTTATGCTTTATGGTTTACCGATAACATACATTCCGTCATTTTCGACACGTTAAATGACTACTAGAATAAGAAAAAAGCTTATTATAAACACCGATCGGTGTGTGCAGTAGGCTATGGGTCGTTGGCACTGCGTATATTGCAGAGCAGATGTGCTGTCATATAGCCCACCATATCACTAAAGTGATATGTCATGTTGTGCAACGTTGCTGTTACTTTTATGGAGACTCAATGCATTTCAACTTTATTATCGAGAATTATTTTAACCACAAGCCTAGCCTAGGCATGCTTTGAGTATCTCCTGGGAATGCGTCGCAGCGCTGTGCAGATCGTACCAAATCGGAACCCTTGGCGGTATCAACTGGGCAGCTCCACTTGTTGCTGATCGAGCTCTTTCGTATTTCTGTCATTTTTTCTCCTCAAAGTAGGCTACCCTTAGGAAGCGTTGCACGTTTCATAATCGCAGATTACATTTCGAGAGATTAGAAATATGATTGATAATGGAGAATATTATAATTGATGCAGCAGATTTGGTGGGAGTTCAAGATTATTTTCTTTGTGTGTGTGTGTGTGCAATATAAGCCTTCAATTCTTTTTTATCAGGGCTGACCATGTTTTTGTGGCTGGATTACATTTGACTACGGTTCATCTCGTTTTTTGTGAGCGCTCCTTCGGGAAGATCTTACTAATTTTCAAAAGTTTTTTTTATCATGAAGTGAGTTTTTCCCCTCAACCTATGAGTTCAAAAGCTGTGTGTGGGCTGCATCACATCATGTCACCTGCCACCATTTTCTATCATAACCTTTTCTTCTTCCACCCACTGCCCCCTCCCTCCCCCTCCCACATACACCCCACCTGTGTCAGGATCAAGAGATGGATCAGGGTGGACTGAGGCGTAGCGGTAATCGAGACGACGGATTGACATTCAGGCCGACGGGCGAGTTCGACGGAGGCGGAGGAATAGGAGGTGGAGCAGGAGGAGGAAGAGGAGCAGGAGGAGGAAGAGGAGTACAGCTTCACTCCGCCATGCACCTGCCTGCGCCCAGGGAGGCTCCTAACGGAAACGGCCCGGGTGGACGCATCGTGGTGGGGGAGGGCAAAGCCCTGGGAGTACAGAAACAGCAGCAGCAGGGGCTGCTTCAACAGGAGCAGCACCATATCGATGTGTTCAACATGGAGGGGAACCTGTCTTTCCTGGAGCAGAGCATCGCCGACCTGGACAGGATGTCCGCCTCACACGTCATCAGCACGTCCAGCAGCTCCATCCTGGGCAACCTCCCACTGCCTAACCTTTTCTCCATGCAGCACGTCAAACAGGAAGTGGATTTCGGCCTGGAGAAAGACCTGGCCACTTACTGCGGACCCCTGGGACAAATGGGACTCGGCAGCCAATTGGATAGCGGCGACGGAAGTCCCCTGATTGAGGACAGCCAGATCTGGAACGACCTGGAGCTGACCAGCTCCCTGCCGGACATCAGCGATTTTGAGTTGGAGGGCGAGGTGGCGCACCTGGATAACGTGCTGCAAGAGGGCAGCGATGGTGGGGGCGGGGGTGGGGGCGGCGGCAGCGGCGTAGCAGAGCTGGGTGCTGCGGTGAATGGCGCAGGGCAGCAACGCCACCAGCACCCCCATCCGTTTCCCCCGCCGAACGGTGGTCAGAGCCAGCACCCACCCTCGTTGCAACGGGGCCGGCATCAGCCACAGCAGCAGCAGGCCCCGCCGCCCCCCATGATCCCCAGCATGGTGATCAAAGAGGAGAAGGACGTTGGCGAGGAGGACTCGTTTGTCCGCCTCTGCACCCCAGGCGTGGTCAAACAGGAGAAGGTGGATGCTGGCGAGCGCTGCCAGGTCTCCTGTCTCCAGAGCAGGCTGGGCCCTCTGCAGGGAGCAGGGGGGGTCACCACCAACACCAGCGCCGCCAGCACAGCGAGAGGAGGAGCAAGAGCGCCCGCTTTCGATTACAGCGAGGCTGGCGCCACCTCCAGCAGTGCAGGGGTGCTGCAGGACCAGAAGCCCTTCGATATGTACGCCGACCTGCCCCTGATGGGGGCCGGCTGGGGCAGGGGAAATGGGTACGGGGAGATGTCGTCCGTGATGGGGAGGTGCAGCGCTGCAGGCTTGGCTTTCCCCCTCGGTTTCCCAAGGTAGGTGTCAAGATGCCCAGCTGTTCTGGAGCCCGGCTTTTGCTTTACTCAATCGGTGGAAGATTGAATTCAATGTGTCCCCTTGTGTGCTGGCATTGTGATTCATTTCTGGCAGAATAGGAGATAGCACAAAATAAATCACGTTGCATTTAGGGAAAGCATTTAAAAAAATACAGCCCAACACGTTTCAGACCTTGGTTGAGAGTTACCTGAGCCACTGTGTTTAAGCCGACTTAAAAGATGGGTCTTGTTTTCAGGGGGTCTTCACAGTAAGGGTGACCCGAGGGGATCCTGAATGGTCGGCCAAATTGGCTCCAGTCATTCCAATGTCAGCTCGCCAACTCAGCTAATTGCATGTCTAAAATGCAGGCATCTTAAAGGGGCGAACTACTCTTTTCTATAGTAGGCACTTCAGCAGTGATTAAGGTTATCGCAACAGTGCATAGGAGTAAATTACATTTTACGATGACGTAACCTGATCATGTGGTTTATTGTGGAACGTTGAATGTTTGTTATCATCCTATATTTATATGATGTCACATCTGTTCAGTGATGTTCATGCTAATACATTGTTCCATATCGGGCAAAGTCTGAGGGGCATTGTAACCTAGACACCTGATCAGTCTGCCGCTGTCAGATCTAGTACTGTCGTAGTGGACTGGCCATGTTGCTTTGGTTTTTTGTATGTTTTTGGCACACACAGTTTAAGATGATGAAGTAATGATTAATGAATATCAATCCTAATAGGTGATTTTTCTTTTTCTGAAAACTGCCGTTTCCTCATATGTTTGCAGTTCCCAGAAGTAGATTTGTTGGTTTACTCTGGAGAAGCGCATTCGTGTTCTAAGAGAGACTCTAGATCAGGGGTTCATAGCAATTTTACCTTTGTGGTACAATATGGAAATGGAGGGGGGGAGTGATTATAATTCTGTCATTATCTGCTCATGTTTTCCCTGACACGTCAATAAGCCTATTTCTAATTGTAAGGCCAATTAAGGACAGAAATTGTTCCTAACGGTTGTGGGTGGTCAATTATCCCAAGCGTTTTCAGAGAACCGCTACAAGGAGTGTAGGACAGATTTGCTCAGGGTTAACTAGAAGAGTCCCTGGAGTCTTTGACGGTAACCAGAAACTACGAGAGGCATAAATTCTCTCTCTCTACCCTCGCTCTCGCTCTCGCTCTAGCATAGCTTCAGAGAGGAGGGGACAAGTATGATTATTAATGCAGATAAATGGCATAGATTCCATAGGTACACTTTACTCTTCAAGTCAACTTTCATATCAGATTGCTCAATGAAGAGATTTTTGCCTTGCGCTGCAATCAAGATGAAACAACATTTTGGTCTTGTTTTTTGTTTCACCTTCTTTACTGTGGGCTTGTTCCTTCCAGCTGGTAGTTTATCTAACTTAGGGTTGTTAGGTGTTGGACAACTATGGAAATAATTGAAGAACCTTGTGTGTGGCTCAAGGAAAGACCCATTTCTTTTTCTCTGCATAATATTTGGACATTGTTATATAATTGCCTCATTTAATTGAGTAAAAAGCAACTGCAGGATCATTATTAATAAAAGTTTAATAAACAATATCACACGTATAATTGAGTAAACTCGAACTAATCAAAAACAATCAATCAAAATATGAAAGTTTGTTTATTTGCTATTGTCATCTTAGTCATTGTATATCTATCCACCACAATGAAGAGTGCTAATTCCGTTATCTGTCATCCAAATAAGGTCATGACCGAATAAGAATGTTGGGACGTGTATTACGTGGATCGAACACAAACTGCATATATATATATATATATATATATATATATATATAACAGCTGCTCTAGGATATGCAAAGGACAAGGACAATCAAGGCTTCTTGTCTATCAGGAAGGACTGGGCGGAACACGTAGGGACTCTGATATTTAAAAGAGTCGACATGGCCTTTGCTGCAAAGGCAGTGTTCATAATTCGAAGGCGGACGATGATCCCCCACCTGCCTGTCCCAGGGAGTGGGGTCCTGGGGTCCTCAACGATGACAGGGGATGTTCCTGTCAGTTATTGCTGCCCGATCTGCACTCTCAAGGCTTGTGTTTGGGTCGAAGGTGTTTAAAGGATGTTTTGTAAAAGATTGTTAAACAGACCCTTGGAGGCTGGGGGGTCAGGGTTAGCAGCAGGGTTGGCATTGCTCCATAGGACTGTTTTATCGTAGCGGTTGTATCAAGCTGTTCACCAATCAAATTACAAAGGAATTGTTAAATGTCTTGAGCATTTGAAACCCCATCTCATTATCTGCTCATGTTTGCCCTGACATGTCGATAAGGCTATTACTAATTGTAAGGCCATTTTAGGACTGAAATTGTTCCTAACAGTTGTGGATGGTCAATTATCCCAAGCGTTTTCAGAGAAGCGCTACAAAGAGTGTAGGGCAGATTTGCTCAGGGTTAACTAGAAGAGTCCCTGGAGTCTTTGACGGTAACCAGAAACTACAAGAGGCATAAATTCTCTCTCTCTACCCTCTCCCTCGCTCTGGCTCTTGCTCTCTAGCATAACTTCAGAAAGGAGGGGACAAATTACTGCAGTTAAATGGCATAGCAGATTTCATAGATATGCTTTACTCTTCAAGTTTATTTGATTGTGAATATGTCATTGTAAATTCCCTGAAAGCAACCAGTCATCTTTTATATCAGATTGCTCAATGAAGTGGTTTTTGCATTGAGCTGCAATCAAGGTGAAACAGCATTTACCTTTTTGTCATGTTTTTTGTTTCACCTTCTTTGCTGTGGGCTTGTTCCTTCCAGTTGGTAGTTTACCTAACCTTAAAGGTTGTTAGGTGTTGGACAACTATGGAAATACTTGAAGATCCTTCAGTGTTGACCCATTGTTGTTCTCAGCCTAGAAATGTATTTCATATTTTTGCATTCCTTTCTGACTCATTAGATTCCCTTGCTGGGTTTCCTGCTTTTTTGAAGGAAAGAGGCATCAATCCAAATGCTCGTTAGATAACATTTAATGTGTGTGATACTCCTTGGTGGGGTTGAAAAAAAGAAAACATCTTATATATTAATCCATTCTCGAGTTTTGTGGAACAATTACAATTGGATTTGCTCCAAATAAATGACTGAATGTGCCAATCTGTCCAAACGTTCATTTCCTTTTGATCATTGCTCGTAAGGGCAGCGGTTATTACCTCTCAAGTGTCTCCTGTACACCAAGGCCCCCTTTGGAAGACCAGGCCATATGCTGTAAACAAGATGAACAGAGGATTCAGTCCTTGGAATTATTTGTATTCGCTGCATGTCTTATGAGGCAGCAGCCATTTCTACAGCACAGCCTCGCTTTGGTTGTTGTTTTTTTCCTCCACATCTAAAAATCTCCCAAGCAGTTAGCTCAACACTAAACACAGCCACTTGCTTGTATTCCTCTCATTAGCCATTCTTGAGGATCTACTTGATTTTCCTCTTCTTGTTACCTTTATGTAGGCCATTTCTCCATCTCATGCGTGCCTTTTGTAATCTTGGTAGTTTTTCTGTATTTTGTTCATTTCACTATAACTGTTTTTTTTATACAGCTTTGAAAAGCACCTCATTGTGCACTGCGAAACTGCATTAATTCATGTTCCGTGACACAGCATCAGCATCCGCTACCACTGTGCTGACCCGTGTACATATCTAGCAGCATGGAAGTGGTGCAATACTGGCAGATTGCAGCCAGTGTTAAGCACAGGAACCTCACAGCCATATGATGGGGGTTTAACTGGAATGGGTGTATTGTGGTTTCCAACAAGGAAATGGTGGGAGGTCCTCTCACGAAACCTGTTACATCATGCTTTCGTAGAAAGCCCAGCATAAAAACTTTTATTGTGTATATGTATGACGCCCATTCCTCTAAAAATGATGTTAATATGGGTCAATGTTGGGTCATGAGTTTGCATTGAGTATCCGACATCCCGACGGAGAACTGCGAATGCTCGAGTGGTCTCTGTAGTTACGGAGTCGGATTACGGATTCGGAGTAGTATACTTTGGCTAAACGGTCCGCAGGGAACTCCGACTTCAAGTTTTTAATTGCGCATCGCAAAACAAGCCTTTACATTCGCCATATTAATGCTATGTACGCAACATTTACGCACCTCGGTCCAGCTCTGTAACCAAACCACCCAGAAGTGCCTGTACCGTTACGGTTCGGTACAAATATGTGTATCGTTACACCCCTTTAATCTATCATATCAAGGACTATCGTAATTAAACTCTCATATGTGTGTTTTGTTTTTGTTCTCTGGCGTTTCATTGCTTCCCATTGGTACGTTAGCGTTTTTTTACTTTAGCCTACCTACGTTTGGTCGGTTTGCCCTGGGCCTCCATCGCCTGGCATAAATGCCTGAAAGGCTAGGCAGTGCTGGTCTGATGATGCGTGGGGCCCACCGTCTGACTCCGTGCAGGGCTGCCTTGTCCCGAGAGCTGCAGCTGCCAAACCAGGCATCAATGCTCCCAGAGAGCACAGACTCAAGTGTGGCGATGTAGAAGGATTACTGCAGCGCTCTGGAGGTCTTTAGTTTCATCAGTCTCCATAGGTTATCTATGCACTGCCTTGAGAGTGAGTAGACCAAGAGAGATCCTCAGAGAGGAGGACTCCAAGGTATCTGTTGCTGCTCGAGCGGGTCACCGTAGTAGATAATGAGTGGCGTGTGCCTCCTGAAGACCCAACACCTTCTCCTCTGTCTTGGTGACGTTCAGATCCAGTTTACTGTCTTCATCGTTTTAACACCATGAAGACAGAACCTCCACCTCGTCCAGGATGACTCATTGTTATATGAGATCAGGCCTACCAGCCCTCCGTCATCCACGTCAATGCATAGGCTACTCTGATTCAACAACATGGTCAAAGATGTTTGATATGATTTAATCTCTCTCTCTCTCTCTCTCTCTCTCTCTCTCTCTCTCTCTCTCTCTCTCTCTCTCTCTCTCTCTCTCTCTCTCTCTCTCTCTCTCTCTCTCTCTCTCTCTCTCTCTCTCTCTCTCTCTCTCTCTCTCTCTCTTTTGCTGTTCAACTTTCAAATATTTAACTAAACAATTCCACTTAGGTGGTAACCTTTGGCACACAACAATTGCAGCCATGCAAACTTATGTTATTTTCTCCAAAATAATGGTAATATTCCTACCATTATAATAAGAGTTAGTTGTATTTTCTAAATACTACAATATATTTTAAATGAGTGACTTTTGTGAGACAGAGGGAAGTACTATGGTATAGTTGGTTTACTACATTAACAATGTTTAAAAGCCTATACAAGACTGTTAAAGACTCCTTTAGAAATAATAATAGTGCTCATATTTGATCAATATATGGACCTCTAAACTCAAAAGGAGGTGGTTCAATGTTGCTCTAATGAGCAACATTGAACCAACACAAAAGCCTATACAAGATTGTTAAAGACTCCTTTAGAAATAATAATAGTGGTCATATTTGATCAATATATGGACCTCTAAACTCAAAAGGAGGTGGTTCAATGTTGCTCTAATGAGAGTCAGTAGTCAGAGAAAACATTTGTTACTATTCTATTTGTTAGAAATGAGCATCTTTCAAACCGTTCTCCCGGGGCAGCGGGCACCTGGACCCTGGCAGTTGTGGAAAGCCTTCTCTATCCATGCAACCCTATTTAACACCTTACCAGTTTGCGTGGCTGATTTATCCATTGACTCATTAAAGTGCTTCCTCTGCAATGGTGCTACGCCGACGCATACCATTTTATAAGACCATTTCTGTCGTAATGCACCAGAGCCCTACTGGAAAAAGTAGCTGTGTTTCCATCTACCACTTTTGTTCCACAGAAAATAAAAAATTCATACAATTAGGTGCATTTCAACTGTGTTGGAATGAATCAACTATTTTTCACAAAGCGTACTTTGGTCAGGAGTTGGCGGTAGAGGCTACATAACACATGGCTGTTATAACTATGTGGAGGTTGCGAACCAGAAACCAAACCTTGCCTTGGCCATCCGAGAACAATGGTTAAGGCCGAGGAACAATTTGGTCTCCTCATCGATCCATACGGATCAATTGTAGCCCTTTCTACCAACCTTTTCTTATGCACTACTTTAAAAATAAGTTGATAACAATAGTGCCACTGCATGAAAAAGTCATAGGGGAAACACTGAATTAACTATCCCTCCTTCTCCCTGAATTTAACATCCAGCTTTTGCTTCCCAATTCGTGATTCTACTTTCTATCCTTGAGTGTTAGTTGAGTTGCTTACTTCAGTTTGTCTGTGGAGCCTATTTTGTTTGTGTGTGTGAGTGTGTGTGTGTGTTTTTATGTTTGTGTGTTTTATGTTTGATGATGCTAAGGACTCAGTTTCCGTTCTTCAAGGCGACAGGCTATCAGCTAGTGGGTTGTTGTTGACAGTGTTGGTCAAGTTACTTGGAAAAAGTAATTAGTTACTGATTACTTATCCAAGAAAGTAATCCAGTTACTTTACTGATTACTTATTTTCAAAAGTAATTAGTTACTTTACTAATTACTTTACTTAGTTACTTTTCAAAAACACACTAGCTATACACAAGCTGAATAGGCTTTTTTAAAACTTGTTTTTATTAGTCTCAATCTTTTTAACTATAGACATTGCAAACAAAAAAATCTATTAAATGCAACAGTCTCATTTAAAGAAAATCGTTTTGGTGTGTATACACACCTTCATTCGAATAGATGTAAATAAAATACAGCCATAAAATAATTAAAACCAAAGTCTCCATTAACATTTACATCTTTTAACAGTTGCAGTGCAGAGAGGAGTAATGCGTTTACCAAAACAGAAAATGCTGTTGCATGCCACATTTAGGCTGTTCTAATGTCAAATAAGAGTATGTGTTTGAACTGTGTGTGTGTGTGTGTGTATGGAAGGATGTGTTTCATAGATAAATACATAGATATTATATATAGTTATATGCTACACGTGAACCTCCTAAGATGGCGCAATTTGATTGGTTCGCTATCTCGGGATATTGGGCAATATCCCATGATTGCCATCTCAAACTCTATATTGTTTTCATCGCAAAATGTCAGCTGATAACAACAAATAAACCTTCGGTCTCGTCGGCTATTCCCCACTATTCACTTCGCCTTTGGCGAATAACTGTTGACTAATAGCCTAGATAGATAAATAGCCTAGTCAAGTCTTTATTAATACCAAACTACACGTCGGGAATTCATTTAGGACGGTGATTCGGCTCACACAGTATAGCCTACAAGACCACACAGAACAAGGGAGACAACAAGTCTGACTGGACATAAACAAAATACATCACATTAAAACTAGACCCATGCGTTGATAGATAGATAGATGGATAGATAGATAGATAGACAGACGGATAGAAAGTAAAAGTAATCGAATTACTATTTTTGCAATTGTAATCCCTTACTTTACTCGTTATTTGAAAAAAGTAATTGGATTACAGTAACGCCTTACTTCTAACGCGTTACTGCCCATCACTGGTTGTTGATGCCACTTTTTGGTGTCATTATGCTAGTGCAATGCAATGGAGTGAGGCACATGATTGGTCTTTGCCTATTTGAACACAACTAGGCATGGTGTCTGAAAACCCTGTTTGTACTATCTTGTATTCCACAAAGCAGTAAAGCAACACACAACATAAAAAGATCTGTTCCCTTAGGGGTCATTTGAGACACGAGGCTCTCTACCACCCCTCCTTGACAAATTGCTATAGTTTGTGTGTGTGTGTGTGTGTGTGTGTGTGTGTGTGTGTGTGTGTGTGTGTGTGTGTGTGTGTGTGTGTGTGTGTGTGTGTGTGTGTGTGTGTGTGTGTGTGTGCGCGCATTAACTATATATGCTGCTCCAACCATACATTTTGTGAATACATATTTATATTATTGATACAAATATCGGATAAATGTTGGTATTTTTTGCCGCACTGAATATCCGTGTTCGTATTTGTCTTCAGCCCCGGCAAACAACCCTTGCACTTAAAGGGTGTGTACTACATCACCCCTACCATATCATATGATTGCTATGGCCTTATAAAGACGGGTGTGTTGTCTGAGCCTGAGCCTTCGTCCCCTCCGAAGAGCATCCACAGAGGTCTACGTGATGGTCCAGCTTGGCCTGCACCACTGGTCTCAGCCCTGTCCGATGCATTACAAGGATACCTCCGCGTCAACTCTGTTGATGAATGAATAAGTGACCATTGGAATACCTACCAAGACTTTGGGCAGTGCAGAGAAAGCAGAGGGTTGGTGCCAAACAATTGTTGACGGGTTCAGAATCCCCCTCGCAGGATGACGTGTTTCTTCTTCTACCTTATTCGTTTTGAACGGGCACAACTATGACACGTACATTCTTTGCTTTGTCCCAACATGCTCTTTCATCCTGAGATCCAGGGAAGTTTCCAGGATTCTGGGTCAGTACCAGAATGCTAACTGTCTCTGTAACTCTTAACAGTGTCCTCTTAACTAAAGGCCTCTGTTTAGTTCAACTGTATGAGACTTTTTAGCTTTTATACTGCTCCTGGCGGATCAGGTCATCTCTTCACTGATTGGTTCAGGGAAACCATATTGCCTTCCAATCAGATACAGCCAAACTCCACCACAGGTGTGTGAAGGCAACAGTTCTCAATAGCAGAGATACTTCCTCGGGAAGCGAGTGATATTTTTGGGTGTCTATTTTCAAAACATTGCCTCTGCTCTCTTGCCAGCGATCAAATCTTTCCTACAGCATCCTCCACAACCTGTTGGATTTGGTCATTATAATGCATAATGGTTTTATTTGTTTAAACCCATTTGAGATTCTGAGTAGGCTGGGAATGATGATTGTTGAGCCCTACGCTATTTCTATCCCCTTTCTCTGAGGCATTTCCCCCTCCATAACATAATATGTTACATTTACATTCAGGGGTTTATGCTGACGCTTTTATCCAAAGCGACTTACAACCATTCATTCACACATTCACACACCGACAGCGAATCAATCGCGCAGGGCGACAGCCAGCTCGTCAGGAGCAGTCTGGGTGAGAGCCTTCCCCAGGGACACCTGACTACTAGCAACTTTCCGGTTACCAGTCAACCTGCTCTACCTCCTGAGCTACTGTCGACCACTTTGTTAGTTTCGATTTCAAGGCTGCTTGCATGCTAACTGGCCCAAATAAGGGAAACATGGGGCTGGTGTGCCATCCCTAATGGCGGTGGTTGGCTGTTAACGGATGGCGTTTTCTGTTGGCGAACATCTTGAGGTGATGTCGGCCAGCCTCGGCCAACATTCTATGGTTGGGCTTTTGGCTTTTATTCAGGCAGTTAGCAAACACCTAAAAACTTAACACATTACTTCCTGGCATTGTCATCCTTTTTTTGTTGTTGCATATTTATATGAGCTTTTTGTGGACAGGACAATAAAGAGAGACTGAACAGTGGGTTGAAGAAGAGAGGGAATGACATTTAGCTTGGGACCACAGAAGGAAGTGGAACCTGGTTTGCTGCACGTGGTGGCTGGAGCAGCCCTATGCAATAGATATTTCTGTCCACGTATATTGTGTAATATATAATATTGTTCTGATAGCCCCGGCTCAAAGTAGTCAAGTTGAACAGGACATGTAAAGGATGCAGCCTGGTCTCTTTCATGAGACAAAGAGTGATACCAATTACTAGTGTCAGAACATCTTTGCTGTGAAGATAGAATATTGCGACTGCGTTGACAGCCTCGTCGGGGCTTTTGAAGCTTGTATGAGTAGCCTAGGTTCGTGAATACAGCTTTAATTTTTTCATTTCTTTGAAACTCCCAGCAGGCCCGGGAGACATTATTATTTCCCTCCAGTTCACTCTCAAGCACTGTACACTCATTGGCTGAACCCTAGGGACTGTCTGACTCCATTGTGGGGGGGGGGGGGGGGGGACGCAGAGGTAGTGTGGGGGAAGCACCACTGTACTTCACAACAAAAATAATATGCTTTCACAGATTCAGCGAGGGGTCTGGTCTATATGGTCATATTTTACTGTGCCTTGTAGATGGCATTAGTGCCCGGTCTTTGAGAGAAACGTCAGGGATAGAGCATCTTAATTCAACTGCCTTAAACCGCTTGTCCGTGTTTGGAAGACATTAACAGCGAGCGCCGGAGGGTGCGGGTCGCCTTGCCAACGCCAAACTCAGCTGATGGGTCGGTAGACGGTACAGTGGTGACGTGTTTGATTTGTTCAACAAATCACAGGTTGAACATGAAAAATCGGTCCCTCACTCTCTGCCGTGTCACTGAAACCCCGGGGCCGCGCGCACAGCAGGCTGCCTCTCTAGGACAACCCAGAGGACCTTGTGCCGTGCTCGGGCCAATGATTAACCCACTCAAGGTTACTTTACCAGTATTGGCAAAGACTTGCCTTCTGTGTATTTAATTAAAGGATTACAACTCCTATAATGGCCACACTTAAACCCATGTACAAAAAGCATTTGTTTATTGTAATGGAGGGGGGGGCGGGGGGGGGGCAAAAAAAGCATTCCTTAAACAACAGGCTTTGAGTCACGATAACCAAGGTGGTTGCTAGGGGCCTACCAGTGGGCGTAGCTCTTTGAACACTGGCTAGCCGCCAGAGATCAGATGTGAATGCGTAGGATTCTGTCAATAAGCTGCTGGTTTTCCGCTGTTCTTTGTTGTCTCCATGTGTTTTTATTTGCAATTTGTGATGATGACATTTGAATAGAGCTGTGTTGAAAAAATCGATTTTCCGATTTTTAATCGATTCGCATATTAATGACCGATTATCGATTTGTACGTCCAAAGATCGATTTTTTTTAATTAATATATATATATATATTTTTTTCAGTTTCAGTAGTTCTCAGTTCATTAAGTGTGGGCAGTTTTAAAATAAAAATGCTTTTGGTAGCAACCGCTTTTGGGTGAATTCTTAATTATTTTCAAGCATAATAATAATGCACTGGTTAGTGTCCCAGTAGGAATCCACTGTTGCAGATATAGTCACCTCAATGATGTCCTCCATTTATTGTCCTGAATTATCTTTCTTGAAGGTAGATTGACCCTTAACCTTTTCATCAATCTTCCAGCCATCAGTAACTACCAATACTTGTAAGATTTGCTGTTTAATATTGATATAATACTAGTTTTAATATGTTGCTTCTCTACACAGTCATGAAGTGAAGGAAACGGTTCAAATACATTTTTAATTTTTAATAACATTAACCCCCGGATCGAATCGAAATCGGATCGAATCGGAAATCAGATCAAAATCGGATCGAATCGGATGGAATCTGAGAAAATCTGAAAAAATCGATTCTGCAACTTAAAAATCGGAATCGAATCGATTCTTGAAATTTGAATCGAAACCCAGCTCTACATTTGAATAGGAACAGCTACATATTGTAGAGGCATCCTAATTACACTTAAACTAGACAAAATCCCCTAATATGGGTATGCACACAACATTTTACTTTGCAGGGATGCAACGAATATTCGGAATAATATATAGTGCGCCTAGTGAAGGGAAGGTGAGGCTGTCTGCATTTTTTTAGGCTACCATAAATATGGCTGCAGTATTTAATTATTTATACATTCAATGTAAGTCTGTACAATAATACAAGTTGTTCTATAATACAAGGTGAATCCCTAGTATTTTTAGTGACCAAAGTCGTACACCCGTCACCGCTTTTAAGGGGCAAGCCTGTTTACGATCAATTCATTGTTCGCAATGCATGAATTGCAGCATGATTATTGTGACCCGTTGACCTCAGGGGATTGTATGCAAGTGCTTACTGCTTAGTGGGTTGCATGTTGCTGTTTAAGATGCAGTGTGAAGGATTACACCCCCCCCCCCTTCTCCCCTCACCACTCAATAGAGGAGGAGCTAAGGTAGCCTGTAGCGGCTCGCAGGGGGCCAGTTCGTCCATAAAGAACCGCGTCCAGTACCGTCAGGTGATGAGGTTCATTGCATGATTAATAAATTATCTTTGGTTGTTTAGTCTATGAAGCTATAATTCATAGCTGAGAAGTAAAATAAGGATTATGTTGATTCTTGAAATTTATGTCCTCTAAAAAGCAGTTTGCCTGTTCTGGGATACTGTAGAAAAAAGGCGGTTTAACATGGCTCTCTATAAAGATATTAAAGGTTGTATCAGAGATGTTGGGTACTTCTGTTGGTATTTGAAGCGCGATCCCAGACAGATAGAGCTAACTCGCCCCTCCCTTCCGTGTTTCATGCATACAGAAACAAATATCATGAATGCAGCGGAAAACCCCAGAACACCCACACCTTGTCGGTGTCGGTGATTGGTTGAAACTTTATTTATTTTGGTTGTGGTTGGTTGTGGTTGGGAGCAGGGCTGCCTACAGAGACACGTTTTTTGACGGCCTGCTTATCGGGCGGGCAGCGAGCGGATAGCGACGAATGATCAGATGAATGTGATCTATGTTTCGGTCTAGCATCACTGATACGACCTTTAAGGTCTCATTCTAGGATAACGAAGCCACAACTATTCTTATTTTTACCTACTTATGAATAGTATATCCCATGTCTGCCAAGTCCATTCCATGCCACTCCATTCTATGCAGTGCACCTTTAAAGTAAAGTGCGATGACCAGCCTTGTACGCTGGTTACGATTAGGGTTGAGCACCGAAACTCGGTTCCAGTAGGGAACCGTTTCCGACGCAAACGTTTGTAACGAGGTCGAATAAGAATGCACGTTTCGGTGCCTCATTAGGGCCCGTGTCCATGCATAACGGTGCATGACTTTTTTTAACGCCCCCTGCCCCGCCGCCATGGTGCTGCGGCACCAACTTGTGTTGTGTTGTGCTGGGCGGTATACCAGTTCACACGGAATAACGGTGTGTATTTTCGTTAGGATATGATTGTTGTATCTATCGCCATACCGCCGTGTATTTGGTTACACAATGTTCGGAACGCAGCGCCGCGCGACACTGTTCCAGACAGGACCCTTTTCAATGTTGCGCTTAACACGCATGGTACGACTGCGACTGCGACTTTCTTTATAGGTCCATGACTGCGAGGCGTCAGGCCAACTGATAAAAGGGTGTGTCACGGCTTGCAAACATATAGACCATAAAGCCTATGGGTGACTCGGGACCGACTTGTCAACGCGTTGCCGCATCACTTATTTGATGTTGTTCTGAAGATCGGCAGGTTGTAGTGAGAGGCAAGTTCATTAGTGCGTGCATGAATGAATGAAAGTGTGTGCATGTGTGTGTGTGTGTGTGTGTGTGTTGCGGCGGGCGAATGTAATTTCAAAGTAACTAACAAACAAACTCAAAGCCGATGCATTCATCCAAAAGTTGGTTTGCTTGTGAATCATTTTGAGGAATGGAACATTTTATGTCATATTTTCAGCCTTTTTTCTCTCTTGGTGGTTGCGTTGCACTTTGCTTTTGTGTCCAATTTGAAGTGAGGTGGTTGGTGCAGCGAAAGCCACACACCACTACCCCTTTTCTTAACTCTTGGTTTTCTAGCAGTGGTGGAACCCCAACGGGATTGACAAGGCCTGTAATGTTGATATCCGGGCTCTAAGGTTGATATTGAGTTCTTAAGACACCCTCCTCTTGGGTGCTTCCCTCATTCCCCTTCACTCTTTCTGTCACTGTCGCTTTTTCTCTCAATCTTTTCTCTTTCTTTCTAATTTTCGTGCTTTTCTTTCAACATTCTCTCTGTTTGGATGTGGATTGCTTCCAAAGAACGCACTGGAATAGGGTCACAGTGTCTTATACCAGACTTTTGAGCTAATTCTATATGCAATAATTTCAAATTTGTGTATAGAAAAGTATGTATTTTTCAAACGTGTGCTGAATATTAACGGCCCTTATGCTGCTTCACATAAGAAGGGTTCAAAGAAAAAAAAAAAACTCAAGGAATGAACTTGGGGTGAATTACAGACAAACATGCTGAACCGGTTTATTTCATTATCATTGCATATCTGCAAAGCAAAAGATTATTTACGTCAAGGTTCAAACTGTCCTTTTCACTCTCGTCTTCAACATGCACGGCTCTCAGGCCGGTCATGTGATATTCGGGGAATTTGTTTGTGCTGCGGTGAAATTAAATTCATCAATAAAATACCTTAGCGATACCCACTTTACATTCATGACATTGCAGTGCACCATGGTGAGCAATCTCCTCACCATGGTGTTCAAGTGGCACCTGGCTTCTGCCGAGTGGGGTGAGCGGATGGAAGAGACGTCCCCTCACCCAACTCAAAACACTGTAGTCACTAAAGAACCATAATTATTAGTCATCTTTATCAAGCTCCTCTAATCACTATACTCACTATTGTCATTCTAATCAATATCTTCTCTATCGTCAATTTGCTCCAATCACTATACTCACTATAAGAGGTTTGATTGGGCACAACATAACAAGCCTTCCCCAAGCCTGATATTTATGCTTAAGGCTGACAGTGCTATGCACATTTTTTTTTATAGTACTCTGACAATGATCCACGGGCACGTCATACAATATCCGTAACAACCAGCGTCAACCCGAAGATGGCTGCGTCAAACTCCTCCTCTCTCCTCTCCCTTTGGCCTTGTTTAAACATTGAAATAGCTGCTAAAGTCATAATTAAAACCCTTCAAAATGTATTCGCTTTGTAATCAAATGAAATCAATTAAGTGGTGAAAATGCTCACGTTGCTCTTCACATACATTTGTGGATGTATGTTTAATGGAAGGGCTAAAACACTGATTAAAACATCATTATCTCACTGATTGGATAATTATCAAGAGCTTTGTATCATATCTCTGTGGAGACACCTTTTATTATTATATATGGCCTATCCTGGAGGGCCCTTGAGCTCAGGGGCCCTTGGGCACGGGCACAGAGGGCCCCTGATATTATGGTCGATCCACGCTCGACAAAAGGTAAACATCACAGTGACTGTCCGTCACTATGTGACATTCTTATTAGCTCGGCTCTGTCATGTGTGTGTGAATGACAGGACAGAGGGGTGCGTCTGTCTCTCTCCCTTCCTCTCTCCCCCTGCCTCTCCCCCTCTCTCGCTCCCTCCCTTGCTCCCAGATTAAGAGCGGAGGAAGCTGCCCTTGTGTCTAGTCCACTAGTCTAGTATATCTCCAAAAAGGACACTGAGACTACTACACCCAGAATGACCAGAAGGCTTAGAAGTGAAAGATTTTAAGCAATAGCACAGTTTAGGCTTACATTTTTTTTTTATTAAAAGAAAGTCAGTTGTACAAAGGTTGGAAGTAATACCAAAACGTTAACCAATTCTACTTGATACAGTTTAAAAAGACAATCAATGTATTTATTTTCACAAAAATAATTTTTGATGACTAATGGATCAGCACACATGAATGCACAGGCTTGGAAGAATGTCAAAATGCTAATGTTAATAAAAAAAATACAATAATTTATTTTATAATTAAAGTAGAAAATAAAAGTAAGTTGTTTCATCACAGGGGTGTTATTCCCACCTCTGCATCTAGTTCCCAATAATAACACACTGAAGGGCCCCTCCCGATCCACCAGAATCCCCAAAGGATGTCAAGCGTGTAACATCTTGCTTTCATCCTCTTAATGCCTCTGGGTTCAGGCTATTTCTGTATGGGAAAGAACAAGCAAAATGTATTTTGCTAAAGAGCATTACCTCTGAGTTAGGGGTGTACTGTATAAATGGTATAGAAAGTACACCGGTGTGAATTTGCGCTACGGTATGGATTTGACGTTACCTTGAGACCGGTGTGACCGGTAGACAGTGTTGTGTGTAACGCGTTATAAAGTAAGTATCGCGTTAATACAGTAACATAATTACTTTTTCATATAAAAAGTAAAGTTGCGCGCATGTACTGAAAATATTGTAACGAAATGTAGTTCCTTTTTCATTCGGCGCAAATTTTCTTTTCCCAGGGACAGAAATACTAGTATGCTATTGCGCAAGCACGCAGGTGCGCTTGCTGCCTACCTGCGTTCTTGCGCAATAGTCCCTTCACAAGCTCTCATTCCACACCGTACGAGACAGATGCTGGTAGTGTGAAACTGTCCCTGCATCTCAGACATCGCTTCCGCAGCCATTTTCCAAAGCCAGTTTTTATGACAAAAAAAGCCAGCGGTGGAACGAGATAAGAATCGCCGTCGCTGTTCACCTGTGTAAGGATATGGTTCCCTCGATCACTCGATCCCAGGTACGCGTTACCTGCTCGCACACACTTCACCCAAATTGAGATGCCAAAATTATTCGGCAAGGTTCGAGGGCAAGTGGAGAAAGAAATCCATATTTAATTTGTTTCTTGGGTTTGTGTTTACCGCAACTCGTCTCTGAATCCATAAACATGGGCCTCGACATGCCGGTGCAAACTCATGGAGCTTTAAAGGTCCTACACATTTACCTGCCAAGCCGGCAGCCCGCAGCAAGAGGGGCCCTTTTAAGTAAAAGCCTGAAGCAGAACAACCACCCTCATTTACTGATTGGTTAGACTTGTTGGGAACGTCTGTCACACACCGGTTCTGATGTGTGACAGTGTTGGCTTTTCAAATCGTCCGGCTTGGGCCTTGGTAGCGGGCTGAGCAAGAGTGCCCCCGCAAACCAAGCCTTTTTCACAGCTACACGGGAGAGCAGTTCACTGTGGTCATTGTAAGGACAGGTTTAGTGTGAGGGAGGATGGATGGAGATCTGACGCTCCTTGAGGCTGTACCTGACGACGAGGACTATACAATTCAATGTACTGTCTTGACTTTAGTGGCTTAGGCTTGGGGATGCATGGGTATCTACTAGACCTGTACATGAACACATTTGTTTATTCTCTTTCTTGCATTGTCCCAAGTAATTAGCTCATTTGCTTCTAGTATATTTACTTGTTAAATATCATACCAACCAATAAGTAAAATTGAATTCACCCAAATGACCTTTACAACAAAATATGCTAAATTACCAAATAGTAACATATAATAGAAATGTTGATGTTTGGGATACTCACTACATGTTTGTACCAATTCTTCCGGGGAAACACAATGTCTCGGGTGGAATCACGGGTGACTTGGAAGTTGGATTGGCTGAGGAGAAGTAAGGCGTTTCAAGTGTTTTCATGAGGTCAGGTGATAAAAGACAGCTGAGAACATTGACCAACGATGTTGGACCCACTAATGACACCTTCCGATAATGGCTTTGGAGGCGTAATGTGGAGAACACTTGCATCATATTCACTTGCTACTGGTCATGGGTCTGTGTTACTGTATATCGGAGAGAAGTGGGGGGAAGGGAGCGGCGCTAGTGTATTGGGCTGTGTGCCAGCTGGGGCAAAGTCTGCCGTTCTCCCTCTCTCCCTCCCATGATCCCTACTGTAACTGGCAATGTTTGCACACTATGCAATATAGCTCTCACTCTCTGGATTTTATAGAAATGCATGTGGCTCACCTTCCCCCAATTTGGAATATTAAGTCCAAAATCCGAAATCTCAACGTAATCTTGACTCGTTGCTCGAGTCCGAGTGAACATAAAATGAATCTGAGTCATCGGGCTTGAAATGTAAATGATTGCCTCCATATTATGCCTCCATATTATCAAATAACACTACCTTCAAGGTTATGGTGATTATTAAGTTAAAGAACATAATGACATAATGGTACTTGCAGATAAAAACACAATCGATCAATTAATATCTAAGAAAACCAAATGCGCTGGTGTATTATACATTATTTCTTCAATGCAGTTCCCATTCACCTTGAGGTTTAATAAACAACCCTTTTCCTCTTTAACTTTAAATGATATTAAGTTAATCAGGTTATGGAAGCAAATGGAACCGTTTAGGTTAACTTCTCTGTCAGAATTATTTTGTCGATTAACGAACAACGTTTAATTGTTGACATTCATCCAACACAACAGGCTTTAGCCTGTTGTGTTGCATAACCTTGCATTATGCTCTAATCACCGATGGATATGGGGCTGTAACGATACGCGTATCAAACCGAAAATCGCGATACTCAAAGCCACGATCCTGTCTCGCGGTGTGAGAAGGCAGAAGCGCGATATGCCCTTTCTAACTCTTCGGTCAAATTGTCCGATTGAAATTTGCTAATAATTTGTCTAAATAATAGTCTGCTGACAGCGCCCCCTCCTATCGATGCCGTAAATATGTGACGAGATGCCCTCTCTGTGATCACAGCTCTCCGTGGCTATGGATGATTGCATTTCTCCACAGCCGTCGAAGTCCTCATATGCGATATGAACGACATTTATCCAGAGTGGGCCAAGCGCGAAAAAAAATTGCCTGTGTGATCCTGTCTCTATTGTTTTGTGTGATTTGACTGGCAGTTTGTCTGCTTATAGGTCGGAATGAAGCGGCCACCGATTATTGACAGGATGGGTACTTTATTCTACCGGACTCGTTCGCTTCTTCACTAGACACACGCGCTACCGCTCGCTCTCCTCGCTCGTCCACTCACTCGCTGACGTCACTCACACACGCATACGCACACTGCCATTCTCGCGCATACACATATGCTACTCGTAACACTATGCCTCGTTATTGCGACGTTCATGTTTTTCCTCATCTATTGAAAGTTAGGCTATTAAACATGTTGCATTCTATACGGCCTGATTATGTCATTATTTAAGCTACATAGCCTAATAAGAAGCGCTAATAAGGATATTTGAATAAACCAACCAAACAGTTAAAGGGGCCCTATTATGCCTACCAGCAAAAAGCATCCTCTGACTGCAATCTTTGGTTATTTCTTTATTAATTTAGCTATACTTTAATAGTATTCTTTCGGTTCAAATCTGTTCAGTGTTCCAAATTATTTGTTATTAAATGTTACATTAAGATAATTGGTATTTAAGTGTTGTTTAAATAAAATGCTTTTTAAATTTAAAGAATCGTGGGATGTATCGAACCGTGGGTCAAAAACCGTGATACAAACCGAATCGTGAATTTGTGTATCGTTACAGCCCTGATATGAACCATTAAAATCGTGCTGTAGAAGTCAAACCCTGTCAAATGCTGATCAGACATGAGTGCAAGTATGAAGCCGGCTCTGCCCTAATGGCCTTGAGCTTTTGGTGACTCTTTGGTCCAAAATGTTTTACTAATAAATGGTAATATTATGGAATATTGTAATAACATATATCTCATGCCAATGAAAACAACAAACACCAAAACAATTTGGATCACCATGTGGCTTCATAAGTATTGGATACTCATTCCGGACATCTGAGTCTCAATGCAGTCAGGGCCGGAGTCCAAGTCCAAGCGCAAATCAACGGTAATCCACTCCTGTCACGGTAAAGTCATGAAAATTGGGATTTGAGTTCTACGACAATGGTAATACTGTAATGTGCATATAAACATCACAGTATATCGAATATAAGGACGACACAGGACTGTATCGAAAATGCTAAATTTTTCATCATCACACTTGTATCTTACTAATTGAATCAGTTCAACCCTGTCATGCATGCCACGCCAGATACTTTCATTAGGCATGTTCCTCCAGGTGTATCGAGAAAACAATGAACATGGCATGACATTATAGTCTATAAAATGGATTTAAAACATTTTCTTTTCTTTTGTTAACTTGTGTTTATACTGCTTCATATAGGCTGGTTCACACCAGACAGAAAAGACCACTTTTCATGTGGATCCTGGAACGAAAATGTTTGGGAACCTCAATTTGTGAGG
Organism: Gadus morhua; assembly: GCF_902167405.1. Classification (NCBI taxonomy): domain Eukaryota; kingdom Metazoa; phylum Chordata; class Actinopteri; order Gadiformes; family Gadidae; genus Gadus; species Gadus morhua. The sequence continues at coordinate 10,251,829 of NC_044054.1, forward strand.
GGAAAAAACGAAAGGTTCGCAAACTGTTTTCCCCCCTCTGTGGGCTCGCTGTAAGTCGGCCAATTGGATCCCTGAGCGTTTCTGTTTGTGTTCTTTCCTGAGTGCTAACATTTTTGATCTCAATGGTGTATTACGCCACGGACATGACCATCTATCTTTTGTCTGCATAGTTCCTTCAGTGTTTGACCCCGCTGACAAAGTAGAAGGTTTGTTCAGTCAGAAGCCCTTCCTCTGGTTTTATTAGTAATACAAATCTAGAAACAAGGGTTTATTTTATTTAAAGTTCCCATTGCATGCTACGGTACTTTATGGAGGCTTTTATATAGGTGTTAGTGGGCCCCTAATACAGTATTTGAAGATGTTCAAGAAATGTAGCCATGGTGCAGAACTACAACCACTATGTTGCAGCCCCACTATGAGCTTTCCATAACCTGCTGTTTTTAGAGGCGGGTCAAAATGGAGGGTGGGGGTGTGGCCCTGAGCAGCTTGCGGCCATGGTACCATGCGCTAGTGTTTACAGTGGATGTATCGCAATTGCTCGGATTCATAATGTCATCCGGAGGCGCACACAGCTTTTGGCCGTGTTCTGTAAATATTCTAGAACACTCCGGGTGCTTTGGCGGGAGTCCTGGAGCTCTATATCTAAATAACGTCATTATATATAGATATCTATGTTATCACGGCCAAAGCTGTATTCTACTCCGGACGATATTATGAATCTCAAACGACAGCGTCGGGTTCCCCGACGTCTCAGATTCTTCCATTTCCACATCAATCATAAGTACAGACTGAACCAGGGAGGCTTTGACTCCGTGAAGTCCAGATTGTACCGCGACATGGAGGAGAAAGGGATGGTTGCCCGGGACTGTCTCCTGCCGGGGCACTGGCGCCGGAGCACCGCTGCCGAGGAGCCAAGGAGTAGCCGATCCTTGGCAACAATCGCGGCGTCGCGGTACAATTTGGACTTCAGGGAGTCGAGGCCAAAGTTCCTTTCCCCCCAATTCCTTCTCAACCATCGCCCACTACGAATCTCGTTGTGGAAGTACTGGGAGTCCGCAAACGGCAACATGTCGCCGCTCAGTCTGTGCTTCAGATTGATGTGGAAGTGGAAGAACCCGACACAGTCGTTTGAGATTCATAATATCACCCGGGGCGAAAACTGTTTTTGGCCGTGATAATATATATTTAACATTTATTCGCCAAAGGCGAAGTGAATAGGATCCTGAGGTGAATAATTGTTTTAGTATAAACTACACGTGATCACTCCAAAAATAAATTGCGTTATTATGTTGCGTGTAATGCGCCATAAGACCAACAGCAGTACATGCGTGTGTGTGTGGGGGTGTGCGTGTGCGTGCGCAACATAGTACATCTGTTCTGTGTGGTTCAATCACACACATTTACAAAAGTTATTTCTTTCTACTTATTTCCTGTTGTCATACTTAAACCCTGAAGTTATTTTGCTAACCTACTTCCTGGTGTGTCACTGTGACCTCTGTTTTTTTTGGTTAAGACCCATAGGAAATCAGTATATCATCAAAGGGTGAATCGCACTCCTTGAGGTTAAATATACACTGAGAAGATAAGCTCTCAAATATCAAATGTATTAATATTTCAAATCAATATATAAAATTGTATAAATAATAACTGACCACATACTTAAAGGTGTAGTGTGTAGGATTAAGTAGCATGCCTGTACTGGCCTTGATAGATGAATTGCATTTATTCATTAATTTATCATTGTTAATTCTTCCACTTAAACGTTTCCTCTAGAGCTGTTTGTCGTTCTACTGCTGCTGTGCAACATCACCGTCAGGGAGGACCCGCCTCCTATAGGAGGAGGACCCGCCCCCTCTAGGAGGAGGACCCGCCTCCCATAGGAGGAGGACCCGCCTCCCATAGGAGGAGGACCCGCCTCTTATGGGAGGAGGACCCCCCTCCTATAGGAGGAGGACCCGCCTCTGATAGTAGGGTTTCAGGGAGACCTCCTATAGGAGGGTTTCAGGGAGGCCTCCTATAGGAGGGTTTCAGGGAGGCCTCCTATAGGAGGGTTTCAGGGAGGCCTCCTATAGGAGGGTTTCAGGGAGGCCTCCTATAGGAGGGTTTCAGGGAGGCCCCCTATAGGAGGGTTTCAGGGGGGACCGGCTCCTATAGTTGGGTTTCAGGGAGGCCTCCTATAGGAGGGTTTCAGGGAGGCCCCCTATAGGAGGGTTTCAGGGGGGACCGCCTCCTATAGGAGGGTTTCAGAGAGGCCTCCTATTGTATGGTTTCCCATTTATCAAAAATAAAGCATGAAGGGGCGCCCGCCCCTTCATGCTTGATCCCTGCAACCCGGGTTCGATTCCGGCCCGCGGTCCTTTGCTGCATGTCTTCTCCTATCTCCATACCTTCCTGTCTATCTCACTCTATCATAAAGCATATAAATGCAAAAATATATCCTAAAATAAATAAATAAGGCACAAAGTGCTTTGTTGCCTTAAACTCCTGTGGCCCCATTAGCGACTACAGCAGGGTTATCAATGTATAAATGGCATTGTAGTGGATTTTCTTCGATTTGCCAGATGATGAATTGCTATCTCCTGAGGTGAATGTATTGGTTTGTCCTCTTTTGTGTAACATAGCTAATGTTTGTTTGTAATGTCATTCGAATATCACTCGAAGACAGCAAAAATAAATGATGTAATTGGCTCTTAAAATTCTAAGAAAGGTTAGAAGGCTTGGTTTAGTTAAATGAGTAACTCAAAATTGTAAGATTTATGAGCTTGGCATTCGTTGTTAAGTTGTTCATTATTGAAACTGCATGTGACTTTTAAATTGTCAACTTAATTTATCGTTAAATCTTTATCGCAATCTTTTTAACGGTTTTATAATCCTTATCTTTTTCATTAAATCTTTAAATCAACGATAATAATCCTAATGGGAGGGGATTGCATGTGGTAAGATTTGGTCAGTCGCGTCGCATAAATTGGAAGCATCCTTCTATACCCATTACTGAAAACAATAGTTCTCCCTAATGGCAATCAGTACCAGATGTTATTCCTTAAAAGGAATAGATATCAGCCTATGTCAAAATGCCCACCTATTGTATGGCCCGTTTACCCGTTATGGGATATTATTGCATACAGGTGTGTCTGATAGATGCCTAGTGTATCTATGAAGTGAAACCGACGTGCATTTAAATCATATTACAGCACAAAAACGCCCTTTTAAAGACGTTTTTGTGCTGTAATATCTTTACAATTTTTTAATCAAAGGGAATGAAGCCCATGAAATGTTTATCCCTTGCTTTTGGGATTAGTGTAGTTAATGGCACAATAAATCCATGGCATCTTGGCGGTCGTCTATCTGCTGACACTGTTTTCTACCCCCTGGCTGCGCGCGCCTATCTGCTGTGACTTGGCCCAGAACACTGCCTATGTACACATGACTAAACTGGGTAGCCCCGCCCATTCTGCGGGCGATATGGCTGGATTAACACAATGACGACAGGAAAGAGGAAGAAGCTGAAGAAAATGACTGTAACGGGGTGGTTAGGCAGGACCCAAGTGCACAGACTGACAATGGTGACAGGGCAGTCCAAAGGTTAAATGTTTGCACAGATGATTAGGATCGGGCAGGCAGAGTAAACGGGGGCAGGCGAGAGTTCCGGGAGGGCAGGCATCGACGACCACCAGAAGCGCCGCTGCAGGAAGTCCCGGGTCCGCTGGATGCTGGGATGGCAGGTGAGCCGGGAAGCATGCCCCCACTGGAGCACATCGGAGCGGAGGGGAGCCGGAACCAACAGGCGGTCAGGGGGACAGGAACTGGGGGCAGGCTGATTTAGAGTGGCGGCCCGCACCCACTCCTCTATCTCCCAGGTGACAGAGGCGACGAGGCAGGAGGCTGGAACAATGGTGAAGGGTTCAACCGTCTTGTCGGGGCACTCGGGGAACTGTCGAGAGAAATTATCCAGGGCTCTAGCAAAAATGTACGACGGCAGTCTCTCTGGACGCAGCCACAGAGCAAGGGACCGGTCCATGATGCTCTCGTCGGCCCCTGAATCGACGAGGGCGGCTATGGGATGGGAACCGGAGGGTAGCAGGAGCTCACCGGAGAGGGTGGGTCTTCTGGGAGAGGCAGAGTCTACTACGGAGCTCACCAGTATGCCTCTGGTTACTGGCGAGCTCTATCTTATAACGGGCACCGATCAGCAAAGTGTCCTGGCTGGCCGCAGTACAGGGAGAGGTTCTGCCTCCGTCTTCTCTCCTTTTCTTCCGGTGGGAGATGGGTGCGACCCACCTGCATGGGCTCTGGATCCCCCCAGGTCAGTGGGATGGAGGCGGGGGTTACTGGGAACCTGGGGAGAGGAGGGCTGCGTGGCGGCGTAGGACGTGACGGAGCCTCTGAACGCCTCTCCCTCCTACGAGTCTGGATACGGAGGTCGAGGCGTGTAGGCGGTGGGTCATGGGCGACGAGCTCGTCCTTGATGTGCCCAGCCAGGCCCCGCAACAAGACACCACGGTGAGCGGATGGGTGCCAGTCGCTCATGGGGGCCCTGGCACGGAAGTCAATGGCATAGTCCGTGACTGAGCGGATTCCTGGGAAAGGGCCAACAGTTCCCGTCCGGCTTCGGCCCCCAGATGTCCGGTACCGAAGACTCTTCTGAGCTCTTCGGCGAAGCTCTGGAAAGAATGGCAGGTGGGGGTCCCTCTCTGCCACTCAGCGGTGCCCCAAAGACGCGCCCACCCAGAGAGGAGGTTGATGGTGTAAGCCACCCGGGCTACTTCGGAGGCGAAGGTGAGCGGCTGAAGGGCGAAGATGATGGAGCAGTTGCACAAGAAGGCATTACAAGTGGTAGGGTCGCCATCATAACACTCGGGAATCCCCACATTGGGCTCACGGGGCGAAGGGACGAGAGGTGGAGCGGCGGTGCCTACTTGGGCGTTCGCCAATTCCTGACGGACGTGCGCCAGGTCCCGCTGATTCTGTGCCGTGGCAGCGGCCATCACCTGGTGCAGGGCCCTCTCTACTTGGGCGATCCGGTCTTAGCTTGGGCTGGGTCCATTCTTGGCCAGATCCTGCTGTAACGGGGTGGTTAGGTAGGACCCAAGTGCACAGACTGACAATGGTGACAGGGCAGTCCAAAGGTTTATTGTTTGCACAGATTATCAGGATCGGGCAGGCAGAGTAAACGGGGGCAGGCAAGAGTTCGGGGACCGGCAGGCAATCAGGTAGGCCAGCGGGGACTCGACAACAGGCGGTTGGTCAGACAGGCGAGGGTTCTGGAACAGGCAGGATCAGCGTTTGTAGAAACAGTCAGGAGTTGCGGGAAAGCTCTGTGAGTAACCAGAGACGATCTGGCAGAGACTGAGTGGAGAGAGAGGATTTATATAGAGGGACGGTGAACTAGACACGTCTTTAGCATATGGCCAAATAAATGTACATGTTGTGTCTTTTGACAATTTATTTGTTACCAGCATTCGTAGTGTTGATCAGCTGAGAAATAGTCCGCCAAAGACGTTGACGTCGCTTAGCAACCGAGGACTCTGAGGGATTATCAGTCTACGTCACTCCCCGCTCTTCGCACATGTCATGCAGAAAGAGACGAGCGCGACAAGGGCCGCAATCATGTCTTGTTGTGCGGTTGGTTGCACAAACCGTTTTAATAAGACTAACAAAACGCAGAAGTTTTACAGGATACCATCAACTCGCACCCCATTTAAGGCAAACAGGAGATGTCTTTGGTTACAAGCTATCAGATGAAGCGATTGGAACGAGCAGATGATTAAAGGCTAGGCTTACTACCGTCACCGGAGCAAGTCCGGATGTTTTCAAAAGCAACAACAAACAGATCGCACATATCCTAACAACAGAACGGACAAGAGAAACTTATAAATCCCTTTATTTACGTTGTTATGTTGTGATATAGTGTCAATAAAGACCAAATATAGATAGCTTTACATTTACGGCAACACTTGTCTTGAAATTATACGGAGGAGGCGGGGCGTGCTGGTGTCATATACCATTGTTGGCAACGGCAGTTACCGTTCCTGAACGGCATATGCCGTTCCATCCGAACGGCAGTTAACATTCCTGAACGGCATATGCCGTTCCACCTGAACAGCAGATACCGTTCCAGAACGGCAGTTACCTTTCCAGAAAAGTATATGCCGTTCCTGAACGGCATTTGCCATGGTATGTCAGTGGTCGCGGTGGCACATGCCACAGGCCAATAAATGATCTTGATGCTACTGGGTCAGGGATGGCCATTGGTCTTCTGCCTAGTTGTGCAAGGACCAGTTCAAGCTGCCCCTGATGGCTAGCTAGTCTATCACACATTTCCTCCTCCGTGCCTCTCGTATGTCTTTCTGGCTGACCTCACTTTCTTATACATATCACTCTTTTCTTATTTGTGGGTTACTCTTTACCACTGTGCTTTTCTCCATATCTAGTAGATTGTCTTTTTTCCATGCTGAATGTCGGGTCCAGTAGTGTGTGTGTCTCTCTCTCTCTCTCTCTCTCTCTCTCTCTCTCTCTCTCTCTCTCTCTCTCTCTCGCTCTCTCTCTCTCTCTCTCTCTCTCTCTCTCTCTCTCTCTCTCTCTCTCTCTCTCTCTCTCTCTCTCTCTCTCTCCAATTTGTTACCCCTTGGTTGCATTTACATATTTTCAATCTTTCAATAAATAAACACCTCGATCACGGTGATCAAGACCACTCTTAAAAACAGAAAAAATGCTGTCTTTTAATTTCCTAAGCAAGGGTGCTTTTTAAATTGTCTATCAAACCACCAGAACAAATATGTTTTTCTATTAGCAAACCTATTATACTCAAAACGGTTCTTCACAGTGGTAATCTCCCCTTCCCACAAATTGGCCACTGTGGTTTGTGTTTTTTTACACCACGGTATCGATGCACACCATTCGCTCAATCCCAATCATCTGCAGATGTGTCCCTGACCATACATGTATCTTTTCCCATCCCATGCGCACATTGACAAATGTATTCAGATGTGACTTTTGTTGTGTTTTATTCCATGGTTCATGTTTTTTATCTTCTCTGTCCTCTTTATGAGGACTGTAGTTATTGTATGCAACATCGTCATTTAGTTTTTACATTTATTTGCCTTTCTTAAAGTGGGACAAACATGAACGGTCATCCTGCTGTCAATCAAATACACGATATAACTGGCAAATTATAAATGGAATGTTTATTTTACAAGCTATAGTTATTTTTTCCAGTTATTCTTTCTGCCGCTATTCTGCCTTTCCATATATTACCTCTTCTTGCATGGCAGAATCCGTCTTTGATAACCTTTATGAATCTTTAAAAGGTAGTGCCCATAAGACTCAGTGGCAGTATTACATCCATGGCTTGTGGGCCTGTACTTGATCCCTTGATGCCTTCATCAACTTACATGCATTGCACTAGACTATAGTCAAGTTATTTTTATTGATGTTACGTCCCTTGGTGTCGCATAGGGCCCGATGGGAACACACCCAAGTGCAATCTTATCACCTCCTAATCCTAAAACCCAAACCGTACTCGCTTCGCTATTCCTCCAAGATGAAGACTCGACTTCAGAGGCTGCCGTTTCGCAGATCGCCCAGGACTGTGAAGGATACCTAGCTTGGAGGAAATCCAACCCTTCAAAGAAAACAAGCTATGCCTATTTGTTATTCTTTGGTTTATTTTTTTAAAAGCAGATGAATTTGGCCACCGCCGAAGCCTTGTTGATTTTCTTTTCTTTCTATTTTCCAACTTTGTTCATTATTCTCAATCGAATGAAGACTAAGTCCACAGTTCAGAGAAGATGTGTGAATGAGAATGTGGTCAAATGAAACTTTGTCAGCTCCTTTAATGAGCTTGCACTGTTTCATTTCCCCTCACAGAACCCAACATGTCGTAAGAGGCGATAACCTGGATTCTTCTTGTCTTTCCTGTTGTTCTTCATGGTCGGTTGCTGATTTTAAGCCTGGCCTACATCGCTACATGCATAATGCACAGTTATGAAACGTATCTTGTTTTCCTCATTTGGTTATTCATCAGTTTGCTTGCAGCCTGAAGGCAGATATAGTACAGTGTATGTGTACGACAGTATCAGCTTTCCATTGGGTTTCTGTTGCTCATTGATCCAAAGAATTTTGATATTTTTTTCATCTTTTCTTCCTCATTGCACTAAAGGTGAATCATGGTCTTTCCTGTAGAAAGCTATTTTATATATAGTACATACTGTGACGTCCTGGATTTTCCGAGCCCTGAGCGTTACGTCTATATTGGGGATGTACCGAAATGAACATTCTTGGCCGAAACCGAAAATGAGGAAACCAAGGCCGCAAACCGAAACACCGAAAGAAATTATTATGACAATTATTACCGGTAGTACCATTTAGGGTTGCCGCGGTATACGGTATTAGGTTAAAAAGGTTAAAAGTTCGGCAGTTTGTCTTTGCACTGTTTTATTTTTGATGTTTTTTCATTAAAAAAAAATTATATACAAACTAGGGCTGTCAGTTAAACGCGTTATTAACGGCGTTAACGCAAACCAATTTTAACGGCGTTAATTTTTTTTTACATTTTTTTTTTTGGCTCAAAACAAAGAAGCAGTAGCCTGACTGCTATGTTCAAGGCAGTATGTTTGTATGTTCATCGTTTAATTGCACTATAGGCTTTTTTTGTACCTTCCTGCTTTGATCAGTATATGCCAATGTTGTTATCAATAAAAAAACATTTGCACAAGGCAAGCCGATGCACTTCTCCATGTTGATAAGAGCATTAAAATGAGAACAATTAATGGACAAAGAAATCAAGGGATATTTAGCATAGAAAAAAGATTTGCGATTAATAGCGAGTTAACTATGACATTAATGTGATTAATCGCGATTAAATATTTTAATCGCTTGACAGCCCTAATACAAACCTAATAGATAGGCTACCTAATAAAGCGTTGAAACACGCAAGTCCGGTAAACATAGCAACGCCGGTAAACAAACCCGCGAAGCCCAATCCCTACGAGAGCTCCCTGCGCTACAGCCATCCGGAGGCGCACAGAGCTTTTGGCCGTGATATTATATATACAATTATATTATACTATTGTATATAGAAAGTTATAAGACGCTGTCACCGAGAATTGGCGCGCTGCCAGATGCTGTCACCGAGTGTGAGAGGAGAGTTGCTGGGAGAAGATGGCGGTTGACCTAGTTTCAAAGGTTATACCGTTTATACTCGTTAATACAACCCTAGTACCATTGCATTTATGCCTATGACTGTGTACTAACTTCATTAAAATCAAGGCATTGCAATTTTGGCAAATCGCTATACGTGGGTCTTTCTCAGAAACATTGAACAAAGTCCACACCGCAGACATATTGGCGCTTATCCAGACAAGCGTGTGCTGGCCGCGCTTTTTGTCTGCGTCATCACAAATTTCAGTTTCGGCCGTGTTGTTTCGGTGATAAAAGTATTTCGGCCGAAAACCGAGAATGCGCTTTTGGGCCATTTTCGGCCGAAAATCTTCGGTGACCGAAAATTCGGTGCATCCCTAGTCTATATCTCCCTCTCCCTGTAAGGTGCTCTTGGGCACTAGGCGTTTTATTACATATTCTTTGGTTATGGCTTGTCCTGTGCACTTTGACCTGCAGGAGGTGCTGGAGATGAGCATCCCTCATAAGCATTCCGCTAATGAGGGAAATGAAGCCATCCTTGTTTATGGCTGTCGGGTTATAGCCGCTGTCCTGTGGCCTCACTCTCTCTCTGATCGGCTCTGTTTAGACGCGTTTTGAGGACTGAATGCAGCGGGTCGCAATGCCTTCTTGCGTTGTGCATAACATGTGTCATGCTGGCTTGCACAACTCTTTACTTTACCTTTTCTTTTGATTTATGGAAATACTTTGAGCCAAGGCGTTTTTGACACACAGGGGCTCGTCAGGGATCATTTAGATCAGGTAATTGTGTGCTTTAAGCAGTGTTAAGGCCCATGTTGGCTTTGATAGCGACGTGCGGTGAATTAGGCTAGACCAGTGGTTCTCAAACTTTTTATACCGCGTACCACCACAGAAAATATTGGTCTCCCCACGTACCACCATTATGACAGATGTTATAAAATATAACAACATACAGTGGCGTAGGCCTGCGGCCCTATTCAGCTACGCAAATCTCATGCAGGAGGCACATTTATACTTAAATAAATAATAATATTATTTATTGTTAGCTATTGTCAGCTCAGCTATACAAAGTGGTGGCACTAGAACAGAGACTCGGAAACACATACACATACACATACAGCAAGTGAGAACATGATCTCATGGTAAATGTATTTCCATTCGTACTAGTATTTTGATCAGTGTTGGGAACGTTACTTTAAAAAAGTAATTAGTTATATTTACTCACTACTTGTTCCAAAAAGTAACTGAGTTAGTAACTGAATTACTCTATAATAAAAGTAAGTAGTTACCAGGGAAAGTAACTATTTGCGTTACTTAAAAAAAAAAAAAGTTGCTATATGTGAAAGATTTGGATTTTTCTGAGCAGTTTTCATTTGGCCTTAATGTGTTAAATGGTTGAACTGCCCATTCAAGGCCCTGATATGCTTCCAACCCAACTGAGGCCCCGTCCACACTAACCCGGGTAAATCTACAAATGCATCATATTCATCCGTTTAGTCCTTCTGTCCAAACTAAAACGGAGAATTCCGACACTGAAAACGATGCTTTTCGAAAACGATCGCTGAGGTGGATAAATGTGAAAACGATGGGTTTGCGTTGTAGTGTGGACAGACGGAGGCTTTCAGAAACTATGAAGTTCGATTGCCATGACACTGCCACAAGCTTGCGCTATAGACCGAGAAGCTCATCAAAAGAATGGCATGTGAAATGCAAATGAGGGTCTCTCTGTACATCGTACTAATTTATCTCCAGAAACAACTCGACATATTGAGTCAAACATATTCGTTGCTCCAACGCCGGAGGCGAGCGCTGTACTTAATGTTCTTAAGTGATGGTAAAAAAAAACGAAAGACGACAGTTCAAACCGTAGCCTACTTGGAGCGGCGTTTCTGAGCCAAGACCTGTTCGAAAATGATTAACCAGCTGATCAACTGTAAATATCATCAGATCATGCGCCTGTAATCTTAACAGAGAGGCGTGGCGGAGTAACGTAACCATGACAACAGCTGTTTATCATAATGATTTCAGTGTGGAACGTGGATGCAAGACATTCTGAAAACGATATGAAAACGATAGTGTGGACGGTGATCATTTTCATTGTGGATGTGCGTTTTTACATTTACCCGGGTTATTGCGGATGGGGCCTGGATTTCAATTTGCTTGGTTGCAAAGGATGTGGAACATCTTCCAGATACTACAGAAAATTCCAACTTTTCATCGGATTTCTCCGGACTCGCCATTTCTGCTGCTTCATTGAATCGGTTTGGTGTGTGCGTTTGCGTGGGTGTGGCGCGCGTGTCCTGGCTTGTGTGTAAAAAAACTGGCTCCGATTGGCTACCATGAAACATGACTCAGCCAATCATAATCGCTTATCTCGTTGTTAAGCCACCCGGTCTCCTCACTAGCAGTTTGTGTTTGGAGCCAGGGGTGCGTTCGGATTACGCAGTTTATTCAATCAATTCATAGTAACGCACTGCATTTTTCGTACAGTAACGTAATGGCGTTATAACGACGGAAATAGTAATTAGTTAGATTACCCCGTTACTGAAAAAATAACGGCGTTACGTAACGCCGTTATTTTAAACTGCGTTATTCCCAACACTGATTTTGATAGTATTGTTTTTAATCTAATGATTTTTATTTTCTCTGCGTACCACTTGATAGCGCAACGCGTACCACCAGTGGTACACGTACAGCGTTTTCGGATTCATCAAAAGTCTGATAAACAAACATATGCTGAGGCAGCCAGGGAGCAGCCCAGTGTGTTCCAATGTTTGCTCGCACCTGAGGCTTTCGATGATTTCGATTTGTTGTGAAATGTAATGATTGTTGAGCAGTTTAAAAACATCTTGCCCTAAAGGGTGGCTACTTATGTAAACGAACATAAGGTAACTTAACACACAAGAATTACCTGTGTGAATTCTTTATGTGACCATTAAACCTGCTCCGTTGAAGCCTATCCAATCTGCTCCTTTTGAGCACCTCATTATTGAATGCGTTGGACCCCTGCCAAAGTCAAAGTCTGTTATGGAGTATATGGTCATGGTGATGAGCCAGGCTACCCGATATCCTGCAGCGTATGTAGTGATGTCCATTAACACGAAGGCCATAGTGAAGTCATTGACTCACTTCTTTTCCATATTTGGCATACCGAAGGTGATCCAGAGCGACCGTGGTTCAAAATATTAATCTAAGACCTTTGCTGAGGAATTGAAACAGTTACGCATTCCACACAATCTCAGCACCGCGTACCACGCACAAAACCAGGGGGCGCTGGAACGTTTTCATGCCACCTTGAAGTCCTTGTTGCATACCTATTGTATTGAGCTGAAGAGAGATTGGGAAGAGGGATGGCTCTTACTGCCGGCATGTGCAGTCGTGCAGGAAAGTACTGGGATTAGTCCTAACGATTAGTGTTCAGATCACAAGATCACGCGATAATCCTATACCTAATGTACTCACCCTCCACTCCCAAAACTACTGCAATTAAATGCCACGCTTTGTCCTTTCTGACATTGTCCTTATAAAAAGGATGATTTGGTACATAAATACCATGTTCAGGGTTTTCGTCGCAAGCTGTTCCGGCCATGGAAAATGGCGAGCGAAAATCTGGGTGGTGCTCAAAAGGAGTTGAAGGAACTTTATGACCGTAAGGCAGTGGTAAGGGCTTTTAGGCCAGGTGATCAAGTTCTTGCCTTGCGGTCGATACCAGGTTCAATCTTTGAGGACTTAGCCCTGTACAATATCAACCGCCGGGTCTCAGAAACAAATTATGTTTTGTCAACTCCTGAAAGAAGACGCAAATCACAGCTTTGCCATGTCTGCCACCTCCTCAAGCCTTATTTCTCTTCGTCTTTACAGGGGAAGGAGGCAGTGCTGAAACCAGTAGGGTTTTCAGTGGGGGTGGCCACACCCAACATGTCTCTGGTGGCAACTGAGGATGGTGTGTGTGGGCCTGATGATGCAGTGTTGCATGCTCGGCTAGATAATAGTGAAATTCCAACAACTGAAAAGTTTAATTTTTGAGTTTTCATCCTGTCACGCCGGCCTGTACCAGCATCATCAAAGACGATATAGAGGTGAGAAACGCAAAACCAGTTCTTCAAAGGTTTTGTTGTGTCTCAACTGACAAGAGGAAAAGTCTGGACTCAAATGTGCAGTACCTCCTGGATAATGGATTGGCCATAGCATCTTATTCCAGCTGGGCTTCTCCTTGTTTTCTCGTGAAGAAATCAGATTCTTCGTTCAGGTTTTGCACAGACTATAGGAAGGTAAACACTGTAACAAAAGTTGGATCGTTTCCGCTAGCCCGCATGGAAGGTTGCGTGGACCAGGTGGGTAGTGCGTGTTTGTGAGCAAATTTGATTTATTAAAGGGCTACTACCAAGTGCCATTGACCCCCAGAGCTCAAGAAATTTCGGCGTTTATAACACTGTCTGGACTCTACTCATATACCAGCATGAGTTTTGGATTGCGCAACACCCCTTCAACCTTCCAGCGACTCATGATCAGGGTTGTTTTAGGGTTGGAGGGGTGTAGTGTATTTGGATGATACTGTCTGTCATGCAGACACCTGGAATACACATCTGAGCCCCATTCAAGCTTTGTTTGAGCGGCTGTTGGCGGCCAACTTGACAATAAACCTTGCGAAGTGTGAATTTGCACAGGCCGGTGTGGGTTACTTGGGCAAGGTGGTAGAGCAGGGGGTGTTGCGACCAGTTAGGGCAAAAGTGTTGGCCATCGACAGGTTCCCCCCTCCCGCTATGAAGAAAGAGCTGATGCGATTCCTGGGTATGGCTGAGCGTAACAGTAATTACTGTTCCAACTTCTCAACAGTTGTTGTCCCGTTGACCGATTTATTGGAAGGCACTGTCAAATATTTGTGGTCTTCCGAGTGTAGCAGCAAAAATGCAAAGTTGTTATTGACATCTGCTCTGGTTTTGGCTGCACCGAGACTGCCTTTTTTGTTACAGGTTCATGCCAGTCAAGTTGGTGCATTTTTGCTGCAAAAGGACGACGCTGGTGTTGATAGACCAGTGTGTTTTTTTTTTTCCACAAAAGTTCAATAAACATCAATTGAACTCTTCAACATTCGAGAAAGAGGCTTTAGCGCTGATACGGAGTCTACAACATTTCTATGTTTATGTCAGGGAGACTTACATCCTGTTGTGGTGTTTACAGACCACAATCTCCTCACATTCATAGCCTGGCGCCGCCCACCTACCTACTTCCGCTTAATTTTCATTTCACTTCAGTACTAGGTCTGGGTCTGCTTAATGTAAATGCGTTCCATGTCAGCCAGATTTCTGGCGGTCCAATCAGCGAACAGAGGGAGTGGCTCAGAACGATGACGTCTAGGTCGCGGGCCAGCTTCAGTTGTAGTCAGAGAAGAGTAGTCAGTCAGTCAGTCAGTCAATCAATGACAAGACCCAGCGTCGACAGTTGACCACAAACATTATCTCTGTTCTTACTGTCGAATATTAATATAGAATGTACAACTGTTCCTTGAACTATTACATCAGATAAACAAAACCTGCAGCTATCGTTCAGAGACATCTTCACGCTTCATCTTGTTTTGTTTGTGCACAGCCTGCACGTGTGCGAAACGTGTTTTGCGGCAGGTCCCGTCGCATGACATACGTCACGACCAAACGCTATCATATTCATGCATTCTCTCCAAAATTCATATCAGCGCTTAATGCACTGGGCACTCTTTCTGCAGCCCTGCAGCCTTGTCATTCGGCACATCCGAGGCCAGGAAAAATGTAATGGCTGAAGCCCCTTCTCGAGCCCCGGAGGGATTGGGATGAGGAGGTTGTCCGTCTGTTTGTCTCGTGTCTTGTTCTGCTTCAGGTGTCCCGTGTATCCAGGCGCCGGATACACGGGAGAGTGCGGGCGGTAATAAGGTTGTGAGTAAGACTGTGTGGACTGTTTGGCTGTTGGTCCAGTGTGCCAATGTGCAGCATGTGTGGGTGTTCCTTTAGGCCTATGTCTGTGTGGAAATGTATGTATTTTTTGGGTTTGGGTTCAAGCATAGAATAAGTTTTGTTGATTGGGATTTAGAGATGTTTTCCCAGAAGCACATGAAGTGGGCTCCTGTCATTCGGGGGGAGTGATGTGACGCCCCAGCTTTTCCGTGCCCTGAGCCTACCTCCCTCTCCCTGTAAGGTGCTCTTGGGCTCTAGGCGTATTGTTTCATTTTCTTTGGTTAGGTATTGTCCTGTGCACTTTGACCTGCATGAGGATCTGGACATGAGCATCCCTCATTAGCATTCCGCTAATGAGGGAATTGAAGCCATCCTTGTTTACGGCTGTCGGGTTATAGCCGGTCTCCTGTGGCCTCGCTCTCTCTCTCTGATCGGCTCTGGCTAGACGTTTTTTGAGGGCTGGATGCAGCGGATCGCAATGCCTTTTTGCGTTATGCATTACATGTGTAATGCCGACTTGCATGACTCTTTACTTTCCTTTAGATTTATGGAAATACTTTTCAATCAATACAGATTATTGTAATTAATGTATCCGACGGTGTCTTTCTCCCTATGTTCAACGCCTTTGAGCCAAGGCGTTTGTGACAATACATGTAATGGCTGAAACTTAAGAAGCCATTTTGTTTGACCGCGTGGTTAACCATGAAGTTGTGTGTTCCTTAATGCGTAATGCATGTCATATGTTTTGTCTCGCGGTTATAGCATAGGCTGCTCGCTCTCTGCTAACTACCTTCTCCCGTTTTCACAATTGCACTCGGTCCACCTCTTAAACTTCATTAATCATGGCGCAGACGGGGATGTGGGCGTATGTTAATGTAGCCTTCCATTAGGCAGAGCCCAAGCAATCACCGCTAAACCAAGCCATCGTTGCTGCTCTCTTTGCTGCTACGGCA
The DNA here is from genome assembly GCF_902167405.1 of Gadus morhua. Taxonomy (NCBI): domain Eukaryota; kingdom Metazoa; phylum Chordata; class Actinopteri; order Gadiformes; family Gadidae; genus Gadus; species Gadus morhua. Next base: position 10,267,847 of record NC_044054.1, read on the forward strand.
CATATTATCTGTATTTTTCTCCCCTCCCACTCACTCGCTGCCTTAAATATAATTATGCCTCTTACAGATCATTTTTATTTATTTATAAAAAAAGAATTGGTTTGCATCCCAACCAAAACCTGTTGGTATAAACAGTTTCCAACAAGCCTAATGGGTTTTCTATGTGTGTTTTGATTTGCAGTGTACCGATCAATGTGTTTATTATACAAAGCCTATTCAGAGGGAGGGAAGCGAATGCTTGGGATGCCTTTTAGGTTCTTATCTTTCGCTTCTTCAGGATTCCGCAATGTACCTTCCCACCTGTGTAGCCTAAATCCCAGAGATACACAATTATTTGATAGAGCCTCAGAGGTACCAACGACTGCAGAAGGATCACGACGTACACCACCACGATGATAAAGGACATCTCATCTTTCTATGTTAGGTGGGGGGGGGGGAGATGTTTCCTCTCGATTCTTCTAGTGCTGTTCCGTGGGATTTATTGCCATTGTGCCAAAGTCTTCATCAATAAAAACATAATTGAGTAGGGCGCCTTATTCAATTAGCCCTGGTGCCCTGGCCCTGATCCAGTTTGGGCTTTTGTTTTGCTTGATGCAAACAAGAATTCAAATCCACTCAACGCATTCTTCTGTTGTTTGAAACCTGTCAGTTACTTTGTTTGTGTTTTCTATTGCTTTGAGCCGATGCCAGCTATGCAAAGGCTTTGTGACCATCCTGACATGCCTCTCCCCTCACCACTCCCTTACCTTTCTATCTAAATCTTAACCTCTTTTATTCTCTTAAATGACCTCCTTCATTACAGACGTGTGAAAAATACAGCCACAAATGGGATAATAGGCAAAACTCATTCACTCCATCCACTTAACAGAGATTTGCATAGCAATTCATTTTGGTCTGGGAGGTAATGAGCTATTTTTTCACGTCATTTATTCATCTCCTTTTTCCCATATATAATGTCTCTAGGCTAACGAGATTCAAGCCAAATTCACAAGTGTATACATGTATTTTTCTGATTACCATATTTTTGCAAATGGTTTTAATGTAAACCGATTTACATCAAGGCGTAAAACATCTTTCTAGATTCAATGACCCACAGAATTGCATGAACAATACTTTGGGAAAGGTCTGAGCAGTAATTTGGAAACGCACCAAGGCATAATTTGTTTTCTTCAATTAATTAGTAGAGCAGCCTGAACTCTGCCCCTCTCAGGGCTCTAGAGTGCCCCTTTAGAGGCACTGCTTCTGCTACAATGCCTGATCACAGCAAGGGCTCCCTGCACGGCTTAACGTGTTTCAATGGAAACATGCTGAACATTGTACACAAAAGTTTTTCCCTGCGGTCAGCCCAACCACATTCTTTCCTTTTTGAACTAGATTTGCACATATAACCCATTTTGATTGGCAGTTTGAATTCTAAAGCTGCACTCTATGTTACGTTCCATTGCAGCCATCACTTCTCTTTTCAAAATAATTCAACAAAAAAGTCTTCTGGAGAGCCAAACCGATCCACCCACACAGCCCAGTCAATCAAGGACTGCAAATTGAGAATTCGTTTTTAACAAAAGTGATGTTCTTAGAAAAAGGGTACACTATGCAGGTTCATTGTGAACACACAAATCGCAGCTCCAGACATATACAATGTTGATATTGAACTGTCCCAGGCGATCTCGGATGCGGCCCATTCATGATATAGCAGAACTTATGGGGCAGAAAAAGAAAATGCAATGGATAGAGTTGGACCGTGTTTCCTGTTTTGTTACTGAGGACGTTCTACTGGTGAAAACTCATTGGGTTGAATGGTCGAAGCCAACGCAAGGACTACCTAAAGGGGTGATATCATGCTCTTTCGACCTTTCCCTTTGCTTTAGACTGTTATATGACATATGTTTATGTTGTACGTCTGCTTAGCTGGAAAAATCTTTAGACGGAGCCAGGGGGAGTATTATATTCCCGCCCACCGTGGAAGCCCCTCAATAAGGGCCCTTACATAGTCGACGCAACGCTACGCTTACGCGTCCAAAAGGCTACGCGACGCGACGCTTCGGCCGCCATTAAGCGTCGAAGCGTAGCAAAACGCGTCCTCCAACTTTTTGATACGCGACGCGCCGATCCATCCAATACCAAGCGTTGTCGGTGGGGGCGATACTGCAAATATTGTACATTATTACTACTATAGGTTATATTTACAGAAGAACATATGAGAGGATGCGGGAACGTGATAAGAATGACTTGACGTCTCTTTTACTAATTATCTGTGCCAATTTATGCGAAACCCTTCCACAGGGTCAAAGTGCTATTTTGATGCGCGACATCAGACAGCTGATGCGGGATTGTGAGCCATTTTAATGATCTTCTTGTCACCCGATATTCGTTCTATTGCTGGCCTTATTTGTTTTAGAATTAGCCTATTTGAATTAATTACGTAATGTTTTGTGTTCACGTTCTATGTGAAACATAAATGTTCATGTTCTGTGTGAAACATAAGTTCAGTAGCCTCATGAAATTTGAAAGCGTGAGTGAATGAAAAATGTGTGCGTGTATGGTGGGACTATTCTCTGTATTTGATAAATAAACCCCTTTTCTCTTATAATGTTGCCTACCATATATTTTCTGTGGACATTATCCGCTATAGCTTAAAGCCTTTGGCTAGGCCTACACTTAAATAATTCATTCATCTGTCAAGGCAATAGCTCGTTGTATAAACATTTTATATGGATATGAATTAATGAGTTTGACGTAAACCAAATTAGGTAACTTGTGTAACATGATAACTAATGAATCAAAAGTCATGCTTCCAAGTGACCAATGTATATACATTTATTGGTCAGTGCGCATACCCAATCGTAGCACATTGTACTGGTGGGGAAACACGCCAGCATCTGACAAAAAATAATCTGCCAGCTGCTCCCTGACAAGGGCCGGTTTTGGTGAGTCTGGAAGATATCGGATGACTCGCGAAAGGAGATCAAACATCCGAAAATACTGGAAATGCCTCTCCTCGTCCATGCTTCGCATTGGAAGCACCAGAGAAACGAATTCCCCATCCTGATTTCGTGTGGTATTTAAAGGGCGCACATACCACCGCCTATCTCTGCGCTTCATCATTCGTCTTCCGTAGCCACTTTGATCGGAACGTCACCTGGAACGTCCCCCCGCGAAAACACCGGTGACTCTGCTGCCACCTATGGCGTGAGTGGTGTATTGCATGTCATGCATTGCCCGCGACGTTCGCGTATGCTGTGTAGACTATGAAAGGAAGCGCGACGCTCGCGTCACTCACGTCGTTTACGCGCGTCGCTCGCGTCGACTATGTAAGGGCCCTAAATGTGTGAAACAGCACATTTGCGCTCAAACTTCACTTCCGTAACAGTGTGACGTCAGACTAAGTGCTCGCTCCCGCCTACCCGCAATGTTTACAACTTCTCGGGGTCTGAATTTGCAGACGCATGCGCAAAGTGTTCGACCAATCGCAACAGACTGGGCTACTCTGAAGGGGGGCCTTACGCCTCGTTTCCACATACGTACATTCTCGTATGCGATCCAACCGTCTCCGACCGAAAGTCCATTCATTCCTATCCGTAAAGTCTTTTTTTCCTCCGAGACTCCTCCCCTCCGTAAAATTTCTTTCCGGTATGTCCGTAATATACGTTCAAAATGTTTTACTTTCGCCGTCGCTTTACGGAGATACCGTATGAAAGTTTTTATGTTTTTCACAAAACATGTAAGTACCTGGCAGGCCAAACTCCTCGCCGATCTCTTTCCAAGCCTGGTTGGTTTTGTTTTTATCTCTGTATATGTCGATCCTCATGTTCCAAAGTACCGGTCTCCTAAAAACGGCCATTATCATACGCTCCCCCATCTTTTGTCCTTAAATAAATTCATGTCCGTACGTAAAACACTAGCGACTCCTTCCGTAAATTTACGGAAGCACGGATACGAAAAACATACGTATGTGGAAACGAGGCGTTAAAGCCACAAGATACAAATCAGACCGTTATGGAAAGACGCTAAAATCGGTTTTGCATAAATGAACATTGTGAGAATAAAAAGGGGTATTTCTAACATTCAGGAATGTAACCCTATTCTATTAGTACCCCCAAATGCAATTATTAACCCTAAAAAAGCATGATATAATGGGATCTATAATAAGGCTGTTTATGGTGGCCAGTCTACCTGGTGTGGTTGACCCCCGCCTCCAGCGACGTCATTCATCAAAAACGAGGCGAAAGAAATTAATTCCCCCGGAATATAGTTTGTCAGCCATCAAACGTTAGGTGTTAATCTAACGTCTGATTTGCGAGTCTAAATCCAAGATTGCTATGCGTTTTTCTTTATTGATATATTTTTGCCCACATGGATAGATACACAATGCTTACATGCTTACCAGATAGAGATTATTCTTACATCCATACTGTCCGTTTATTTGTCAACTGAACATAACAGCTTGTGGCGTTAGCATGGGTTGTGCTCACTGCAGCTAAGCCCTCAAGCTTTATTTCCTTTAAAGCTTTGAATTCCAACACACAAAGCAGCATTCATGTGACCTCACATAACCCCCCCCCCCCCCCCCCATCCTTACAAAAAAGTACAAAAAAACAGCAAAGAAATGGGGCCAAGTACTTCATTATGTTTCCCTGCTTGAGGCCCGGGATACTGTCGTGCATCGTTCCTTAAACTTGTGTGCTTATGATTATCATTAATTTAATTTTCGCATAACATACCAGTCACATTGCATGTCCTGTCGTGGTCATACACTCTCCCCGGCCTTGACCCATCAGTCCTTCTTTGTTATCTTAGAGTGTTTCAGGTGAACCATCCATCCACGTCAAAGTGTTTCTCTCTGCTCTGTTTTGAAACGAGCGCTTTTGTGGAGAGTCTTGGGGAAACTGTTATTGTGCACCCGTAAACTTATACTGGACTGACTGCCGTCGGTGAGTAAGTGACTTGAGTTTCCAGGATTTTCCTGCTGGCTTCTCGCTGCCTCCAGTGGCCTCCAGTGTCATTGTTGTCGCGTTGCATCACCACAACGCTTTCTGCTTTTTTCAGACTTTTCTTTTGTGTTGATTAGTTTTTTTGCAACTCACTTCAAACCGAGCAGGTTTCATTTGTTAAACTACTCTGCTCATTCAACACACCCTCGACCATTGTTTGCACCATGGTGGACGTCGACTCTCTGAGTGTTGGTTGTTTGGTCAACTATCCCGCAAATTGTATTGGTCATTTTTTTCTGCTCTGTTTTTATGGCGCCAATGTTCTGTTTGAGTAGAGTGAAGTGATGGCACCTGAATAGGGCCGGCAGTCCCTCATCCCCGTCCAAGGTTATTTTAGCATCTGAATGAATGAATGAATGAATGAATGAATGAATGGAAGCTTGCTTGCTTTCTTGCCTGCTCGACTGGCAGCCACAGTGGGAATGAGAAACATGGCAGAGACGTTCTGCTTTGCTAATGGCCCTTGATGATCTAATGTGGATGTTCAAAGTGTGCCTTTGTGCATCCATCTGGTCCGTGTCTATGTGTTTTAGAAAGGACATGGAGAAAAAGAAAGAATGGGAACTTAAGTGTGAGGGGTGGATACATGGACAATCCCTTAGTGGCTTGCTGGCTTTATATCTGTGGGTGCCTCTCTAGCAACCAAGGGCTCCACTCAATTATTCATTGAACAGCAGACTACACACACACACACACACACACACACACACACACACACACACACACACACACACAGGGCGGCAGTAGCTCAGGAGGTAGAGCGGATTTGCTGGTAACCTGAAGGTGGCTGTTTCGATCCCCGGCTCCTCCTAGCTTGAGTGTCGAGGTGTCCTTGAGCAAGGCAACCAACCCTAACTGCTCCCGACGAGTTGGATGTCGCCTTGCATGGCTGACTCGGCCGTCGGTGTGTGAATGTGTGCGTGAATGGTGAATGTGTGGCAATATTGTAATGCGCTTTGGGTGGCCAATGGTTAGACAAGCGCTATATAAATGCAGTCCATTTACATTTACACACACAAACACACACACAGATATATACATGCAAGCACAAAAACACACAAATACACATACATACACATACACACGCACACACATACACATGCACACACCCATACACATACACACGCATGCATCGACCCAACCGTAACATAGAACACACACCTGCATGGGCCTAGCGTCTTATCGGGGAATAACATTAGCATTGAGTTAGTGAGCGGAAGTTGGGCCTCACAACAACACACACGAGACTAATACATATGCACCCACGTTGTGCGGACTCTAAAACTCAAACAAACGCACGATCACAGGATATGTGTGTTGGAGTGTGCGTGCCTGTCTCTGGGTAGGTGAGGCGCACATTCCCGTGACTTGCCTGACGTCCACCAAGGGCTCCTCCCACCGGGGCTTCTGATTGGCCGAGAGGCTTCCCTCTGAGGGGCGTCAATGGCAACAGCAGCAGTAATGTGAACATTATATAACTATGGCAGATGAAGGGGTAGGGCGCGCGGAGGGGGGAGTGAGTAATCAAGGCGGACTGAAAAGAGAGAGAAAGGGAGAGCGAGGGATAGAGTTGTTTATGGAGAGGGAGAGTGTGAGGACACTTTAGAAAGAGGAAACGAGACTGAGACTGAGAGAGCTAATCTCTCTCAGTCATTCACTTATTTATTTTTTATCAAATAACTGCTCTGGAGGAGCCTCCACAAGCAGCAGGCACTTAAAGGACAGCATAGGCATGATTCAATTTGTTCTCCCCATTGCGTCCTTCCATAAGAACACAACGTCACCAATGAAGAGGGGGGGGGGGGGGGGGGGGGGGTTGCGGGCTGTTTTGCCCATGAAAGTTCAGGCAGTCACATGTGACGGGGTCAGTCCACCACAGGTTCACTGATGCACTTCCATTGTGTAAGAACGTTGGACACATTAAAACAAGTCACACAGACACTAATGCGGTGCATTATATCACATGTCAGGACAGCCTGGGTTTAGGCTTTGGCTTTGGTCATGGTTCCCTCACTCGCAGGGCTGGGTGGCCAGCTCGCTCTAGCCGTTTGGTCTGCAGATATATCCAACATTTAAAGGGGATGGAGGCCTTTAGGGGATATGTTGGTACAACTGAACAATGGGAATATCCTTACTTATATCTATTTTTTATTTTCATAGGCTGATCATTTGCCCATTATGTTATTTTGTGTTGTGGCAAAGTCAACCTGTGGGGTCTCTGAAGATACAGCAGCATAATATTTTAATTACAAATAAAGTTATTTTCCTTTCCACATACAGAGTAATATTGACGTTAGGTAAGGGATAATGTATAGAACGCCGGTCATTATCGGGAAAATCAGCCCTTACAGGGCGAACCGGGCAGCAGAGGTGTCTTGCGACCTGAAGCATTATCCCGCTTGCAAATGCCAGGGCCTATCTTTGATCCCAGTCTGTCCCTGGATACGAAAGACGTGAATCAGAGGCAAAAAGTCCACTTTCCTTGACAGCGGTCATTGTATGCACACACAGACGTGATCGCCAGTGTTATGCATTATCCCTTACATATTTACTTGAGGATCGTCGATCGATATATATATATATTTTTTAAGAGACCCCACAGAGATGGAATCATAACTCGAACCCTGACTTTACGCAACATAGCGAGCCAGTGAACCCAAAACTGTTTTCTTTTCTTTTTATTTTGCGTAGTAATTTGTCTTATATGATCGTTAACATAGTAATCTGTGCTATTTTATCACTGCTACCGAAATAAGTCCCCAATTTAGAGAAAAATGTGTCAAGTTCTATATTTCTCCTAAAGGCTTCTCTGAAACGTATTTTATACCGTTACGGTGTGTGTGTGTGGACGGGGAAGCTCCGTCTGAGCCTATGGTATATCGGAACAGTGTGTGACGCATTTCATACACAGCATAGCTCTTTATATCACTCGTACACAACGACGGTACTTAAAAAGTATCACAATGTTGCCGTGGTCCGCAACCATGGCGATAACATGCCCCACTCTCTCTCAGCCCAAAACTATTCTTCAATTGCTGAAATACTGGCCTTTTAACCTATAATGGTATTATTAAATACAAACACAAATCAGTACTCTGTATCAGCAAGTACACAAATGTAAGCACTACTGTACTGTGTGTGCCCTTTGTTGAGGTTTCTGTAAAGCGGCTTCACGATGTTGACTTAAATCTAACATTGTCCCAGTATATGATACATGTTACATGCTTTGACAGCCTACAGCCTCTTTAGGCCGACCCAGAGTCTGGCGCTTGGGGCTGTAACCAGCGCAGCCCCTATAGCCTAATGCAGCTCTACGGTGTAATGCTACACGCTGATTGGGTTAGCATGCGCCGTGACGCAGCCATTTCCAAGTGTCACCCAAAATCTCACTTCCCCAGCCTCATACTCTCACATTAGCCCATTAGGTCACATTATGGTCCCCTGATATGCATGTTGAGTCGAAGGAGATTGTTGAAATAAGCTATAGATATTTGGTGATCCATTTTAGCATACCGTTATTTTTTTTTAAATGTCTAATAGACGTCCTGCATATTTGAACTGACTATTAGTACTGCCTATTGATTTAAAGCGCCTGAAAACAACTACTAATCCCTCAGTGTGGTAGAGCGATCACGTTCACCGGGAATAAAGACGGTTAAAAACTATTTGTGTGGAAGCAGATGCAAACTTGATCCATTAGTTAAAGCCAAAAAGCTTCCACTGGCCTACACAATCATGTGCTCTTGATGAAAATATTTATAGTTAATAGAAAGCGTTTTGTAGTTGGCATTCTCTTGTGTATATAAAGGTAACCGCACACATTTAATAGCAAGGCAAAGCAGTTTGTCGTTACCAGCATCACGTTAGTTCAGCAGTGTTTGGTTCGGATTTTGTCAAGCATAAATGTGTCTCCCATTTAATTCATGGATGCACATTGGAATGATTGTGAACGCATTTATTATTTGTGTGTGTGTGTGTGTGTGTGTGTGTGTGTGTGTGTGTGTGTATGTGTGTGTGTCTGACTCTGCTGTGCTTGGCTCACAGCAGAGATAGACGGAGGTAAAAGAGAGGGACACACATGTTTGCGTGTAGGGCACTCAAAATCTGTGATCGATGTTCAGACCACAAACATTCAATAGGCTACCTCAAATCCGTCAATATTCAAGAAATCTCTTGGAGCATGACCAAAAGAGGATTTGCCTCAGTACAGAACCTTGTGCTATCAGAATAGCAGCCGTTGCACTAGCAACCGTAGCATCAGTATATCAGCCATAACACTAGCCACCGTAGCATCAGAATAGCAGCCGTTGCACTAGCCACCATAGCATCAGAAAAGCAGCCGTTGCACTAGCCAACACAGCAACAGAATAACAGCCGTTTATCAGAAAAGCAGCCGTTGCACTAGCCACTGTAGCCTTAGAATAGCAACCGTAGCACTAGCCAGCATAGCCTTTGAATAGTTGCATCATGTTTGCTGCTTGGAAAGGGCAAGTGAAGGAGGAGCCCAGATCGGAGCACAGAGGGACACAGCTAGTGTGGCTGGTGGACGGACTAAGCTGTCTATTGATGATATGCTTTAGGTGTTGTTCCAGCATGTCAGAGGAATGTTACACACGAGGCTGTAATTGCCAGAAGTTGCATGATGACACTCATCTGAAAAAACTGATGGTTTTGGATTTTGTGTGATTGTCGTTGTCGTTCGTTCATTCATGATGAGGTTCAGGTGTTTTCTTCAGGTACTTATGATCACTTACACATGGATGGTTCTTCTATCTTTAAAACACGCACACACACACACACACACACACACACACACACACACACACACACACACACACACACACACACACACACACACACACACACACACACACACACACAGACATACACAAATAGGTAGGCCCATACAAACTCAAAGGTCCATTTTACTTCCATCTCTATCTCTCACTCACTCTCTCGTTCACTCACTCACTCACTCACTCACTCACTCACTCACTCACTCACTCACATACAGACTCACTCTGCCCTCTTCTCTGCGTGACTTCCATAAACAAGTGTCGTCTTTCCAATGACCGCGGGGGCTTGGGTGCTTTGAAATTAGGTCAGGCTCTCCCAGCGAGTGAGAGGCCCAGAAAGAGAGGCCGAGATATAGCGCGAGAGATAGAGGGAGAGAGAAAGAGAGACTGTCTCATGTTAAGTCTCACCACATGCCAGGAAACTAACTTTATGTAAAGGGCCAATTTTTGCTCATGTTATTTGCTTCCCAAGCTGTATTTTACAGGCTTCAAGGGCACACAGCAGACAGACAGACAAACCCGGGCAGACCGGACCCGAACTGGGAAATATCCGTTCATGTAAATGCAATAGGGCCAGCATATTACATAAAGCCCCCTGCCTTCAGGTGCTGGATTTACAAAGTAAACATGAGTAGTGGAGGCCGGATTAAAGGCTTTCTGTAAAAGCCAAGGTATTCCCCAGATTATGAAATTTGGGCAATGTTGACATCTGGTGTTTTGTGTATTTTTACGTCATTGTGTAATGATTGTTTTTTGGCATTGCAATATGTGCAGACACTTCCGGGGGGGGGGGGGTTCTGTCGTTGAGAGAGCTGACAAAATGGTAGTCTTGCGGCTAGTAAACTTAATACCACGGTTCAAGGACTATGGCTAAGGCTTAGGCTAATTATAGACAAAGAGAGAGAGAGAGAGAGAGAGAAAGAGAGAGAGAGCGTAGATGACTCACGATACTTTTTATTCCTAACCTCTAAAGATGGGGCTGGAATCCGCGTTTTGATTTCCACACATTCTCTAAGGGTTTTCTCGATATTTGCTGAAAGGATTTGGATGGTGGTTATAGATGGTTTAATTATTCTTTGTAATATTCTCAAGGATCAAGGCATTCAGGGATATGTTTATGGGTTGTTTATGTTTGTACCTAGGATCTAATGTTTGAGGCTTTATGGTTGATTCCTAACTAGCTCAACATTGATATGGTCTAGCGAACGCTTGTTACAGTGTTTGTGTTTATGAAGTGTCTGTTAAATCCAGGTAGTCTTTGCACATTGGCTGGGACTACTATTACACTATCCTTGCCCAACACCTTCTATCTGTGCCTTGTCCTCTAAGATGGAATTGACTTGTTGGGACACTTGTCTTGCTCTAGTAACTGTCGGTCACTTTAGATGACAGATTGTCTGTCTGTCTGTCTGTCTGTCGTCTGTCTGTCTGTCTGTCTGTCTGTCTGTCTGTCTGTCTGTCTGTCTGTCTGTCTGTCTGTCTGTCTGTCTGTCTGTCTGTCTGTCTGTCTGTCTGTCTGTCTGTCTGTCTGTCTGTCTGTCTGTCTGTCTGTCTGTCTGTCTGTCTGTCTGTCTGTCTGTCTGTCTGTCTGTCTGTCTGTCTGTCTGTCTGTCTGTCTGTCTGTCTGTCTGTCTGTGTAGTGAGAGATGAAGGGGATTTCATTCTTAGAAATGCTGTGATAATATATCACCGCTCGAACACTGTTCAAACCGAAAACCGTAAAACCCATCGACCTATTTTTGTTTTTTTTGTTTGTCCTTTCTAATCTTCTTTGTGCGTTTTCCAATGCAGTGCTTCAACAAAGATCTCTGAAAATCAAACATTATGAGCATGAAAATTATTGCTAACAAATATTGCTGAAGCAATAGCATAAGAAAACTAAAAACAATGAAACAATGCAATGAACAAACAAAACAAAAAAAAAACAATTCAGAAATAATCAATGAAACCATCTCTCTCTCTCTTCCTCTCAGCTCGTCCTCCAGAATAACAGAGGGAGGAGGTCCGGTGAAGCCAGTGGGCGCGGCCCACAAGACATGCCTGGTGTGCTCAGACGAGGCCTCTGGCTGCCACTATGGCGTGGTCACCTGCGGCAGCTGCAAGGTGTTCTTCAAGAGGGCCGTGGAAGGTGCGTGCCCCCACCTCCACCACAATGTCCACACACTCTGCAAAGGCACAAAGCTCAGACACAACAGTCCACATACTCCTACTGAATACAGCTCAGAACTGGATCACCAACCCTGGGGAGTGATGGTGTCATTATTATTGTCATAATTATTGTTTTTATACTTTCAACCAACAGCAAAATATTACCTTTGATGTTTGTGATTTGTGACTCCATTAAGAATCTCTGTGTTGTTCTCCGTGATTAAGAGCACTGGAACGTAGAGTTGGTGGATAGACTCCTGTGCAATGGAACAATTGTGGCAGCAACTTAATCAAGATCTAAAAGTCGAAAAAAGAAAACTGAGCAACAAAAATACTAATTAAAGTAAAAATAAAAGTAGTGGAAAGCAAGGAGACACATCGATAACATGTTTATGCTAACCCATTTACCTTTTAAACATCAACTCCCAGCGAGTGAGAGTAAAAGTCCAAAGTGTTGAGAAAATCTTGTGTTGGCTGTTGTGTGTGTGTTTGTCATAGCCTGGGGTCAAATGGGCTCACGGCCGTCTGATTATTGGAACAGCACCCAGGAAGTGAATCATCGGAATAGCCTCCTGCTACCTATTTTATTTTGATGTTTATGTTTTCACACTTTGTTTCCCTTACTTTTTTTTATTTATTTAGCATTTCCCTTTTTGCTCGTCATTCTCTCTTTCAATCCATCTTTGTCACTCTATTCTCTTGTTTCCACCCACTTCCTTCCACTCAAGGGTGGGATTGTGAGCAGTTTTATATTTTGGTCCAAATAAAAGAAAAAGTACTCACTCTGAAGAAGTCAATGGCATGGAAAGTAAATCATCTCCAAGAGTGAAGTTAATTAAACTTAAGTCAACTAAAAGACACGTCTACTATTGAATGTGTGAATGCACTCAAGAGTGCAAACTAGAATATACAACGAAGCACCCAAATAGGGAAGTCAGTAATTATTCTTCTCAACCACGCCAATCTTCCTCACAAAGTGTATTGGCTAATGATTTAAAACTTAAGAATCAAAAACATCCAAATAGCCTAGATGAAGTTAATCAATGTTACTTTATATGCTGCATCCACAGTTCCCAATAAGGGTATACACAGAGGCGCTTGAGGGGGGTTGCAAAGATACCTGATACATCGATCTACATTCCTTTATGGCTGCATGGGGATCATAATTCAGGGCTCCGGACTAACTTTTTGCATTGGTCGCACTGGTGTGCCTAACTTTCTTTTTTTTTTAGGTGCACCATCACAAAATGTAGGTGCACCCAAATTTTTCATTGCGTCGCTGTTTAACGCCATAAGGTCACCTTTTTATTGCTCTCCATAACTTTCATATAATGTGAATGAATTTTTTTTTTTTTTCCATAGCTGCATGAATGAGGACTGTAGTAGGCTATGCCATGCGTTAAAACAATAATAATAACAATAATAAACTCAAGCAAAGTAGTTTATATCCCAGCCTTCTAAAACAAAAAATAAATTAAAATTATAACGTAAATTATAACGTTGGTTAAATTATATGGGAAAGAACAGCTGAACAACAGTGGTAAGAAGTTGTACTTTTAAAACAATGCATCTGCAAACACCGTACAGCGAACCCATATTTTCTTGACAAAGATATCGTGCACGGGATTGATGAGTATTTAAACGTGAGGTAACATAATTTTACCGCCAGTGAGTGTTTAAAAGAATGAATGAATGCTTGGCGCGCTTGTGTGCACCGATCTGTTTAAACACACGTAAACTAAACACGTAACGCATAATACAGTCCATGGCAATGTATATTAACGGGGGGGGGGACACATGCATATTATGAACAAAAGTCGATAACGATAATGTATACAATACTGGTAGCAAACAATGTTTGTTAAAGGGGACATATTATGAAAACAACACTTTTCCTGGGATTTGGGGTGTTGTTTTGGGTCTCTGGTGCTCCCACACGCATACAAACTTTGAAAAAAGTCTGTACATGATTTTTTAGTGAGATGTGCATTTCTGAAAGTACCCCGCCTACAGCTACCAAACGAGCGAGTCAGTGTCAACTGTGCCCCCCTCCTACGTAGGAAGGGGGCACAGTTGAATCTTACCTCCCTCCCACTTCGCCAATCCCCTCCACTCAGAGCATAGCTAAGATTCTGTGGACCCGCGGACGTGCAGCTGCGGCGGGGGGAACTCGGCGGCAGCTCAGCTCCGGGAGTACAATCCCTTCCTCTGCCGAACTGCCGCCAAGCTCCCCCCGCCGGAGCTGCCGGACTGCCGCCGAAGCTTCAGCGGCAGTCCGGAGGGGGAGACATGGAGGAGAAAGGGATTGTACTCCCGGAGCTGAGCTGCCAGACTGCCGCCGAGCTACCCCCGCTGGACTCAGCTCCCGGAGTACACCCGCCGTAGCAGCCGGAAAGCTTCGGCGGCAGAGAGTCAAGGCCAAAGTTAATTTCCCCAAATTCTTCTCAACCATGGCCGAGAAATACCCCACTACGAGTCTTTACTTGTTGTGGAAGTACCAGAGACGTCAGACGCAGTCTTTATGATTCATAATATCATCCGAGGAGCACATAGTTTTTGGCCGGGATATTAGATATAATATTATATAAATACCCATACATAATATTATTATTATTATTACATTATAATATACAGATATAGAGCTCCAGGAGTCCGCAAACGGCAAGAATCCCTTTTCCTCCATGCTATGGTTCAGTCTGACAGCTCATTGGTAAATGGGCAGCAGCTCATTTGCATTAAAGCTACAGACACCAGAAACTGTGCATTCTGAAGGGACTGAAACAGAGGGGAATAGCGGTAGGCAAGATGTTTTTTGCTTGTTGGGAAAACACCATAATATGTCTCCTTTAATGTATTGCCGCATATCATTAAATAGACCCGGAGGTAAAACAGAATGACAACACATATATAAATATAATCAATATAATACAATGGAGATATAGTTTTTACCAGATGGCACGATATTTCTATTTAAATCCAAATTAAATTACAATATGCATTGTGCACCGCCACTCAGTATGCAAATGATTCTAAAGAGGTCTACTCTCTGTGCGTGGCCCCGCCTTGTCCAGTGAACCAAGAAAGCCGGCTCCGTTATGAAGGGGGATTTTACCCCCTCGGTTTTACAAAGGCAAGACAGTGAAATTGCATGGCGTGCCAAGCCGCGACCGTACGGCGGAAACTACCACAACAGAGACTCGCTCTTCACGTGTGTGTGTACAAGTGAAAAAATCCTTTGGCCATAGGTGCCGATAAACGGAACAAAACTGATCTCTTCGCGATTGCACTTAAGTATGTTGTTTAATTTACTCCAAGTCACGTGAGATATTTAGCTCTCACCTCAAGGTAGAATATTGCTCATTTGGGAATTTAACAAATGTTTACACGTAGCAAGCTAGTAACTCTTACAAATGATCAATTTAGAAAAAAAGCAAGTTGGGTGTAATTTATATTTTCTATGAGGAATTACTATAACTATTCAAGAGCAATATTCAACCTAAAATGTATTTAAAGAAGACACAAAGTCACATGAAATTGTGTGAATTCTTATGTAATCCTTTATGTATATAGGTAAGCCCGTTTGAGGTTGTAAGGACACTTCTGCATTTAACCGTTATGTACAGAGGTAAATCTGATATAGGTTTTTCCATACATAAAGGTGTTTTGAACCTTTATGTATACAGGTGTCCCTGATTGAGGATTTGCAACTATTTTACGCTATTACAATAGCAGCAGAAATGTATGAACACTACAATACAATCCATTCATCGACACAGCAAAGATCAAATAGACAGTTGATGAAGCAGGGCAGAACGGTCACAGCAGATATGTCATAGGCAGATTCGGTTCCTGTTACACAATGGTGGATTGCTGACTAATTTGGCAACATATATTGAATCAGAATTCATAGAAATACTGTTGCTGATACGATCAGAGCAATGCCAGTTCACATGGTATTTGTTATGTTTGACTTAAGGCCAATGTTTGCCATTTTATTGGCATCAATGTCCTCTTTCCTGGATCCACTTTGTTTAGAAGTTTCTATTGACATTACACTTCCAAAAAAAACTGTTGCGTTGCGAAATGGGCAAAGCCTAAGGTCAAAAGGTCAATTTTCCAAACTGTAAGAAGTTTGTTTTGTAATGAATTGATTATCTGAAAATAACACACAATCGCGGTAGGCTCATCGATTATGTGACAATGATATTAGATTTTATAATTGTTTTCCTTTTATAATTGCTTCAACTTTCCTTTAATAGAATATAGAGATACTTAATTTGTTCTCCAAATAGAAATTAAGTGTTGCAGCAGCATTCACATAAATGACAAACTTACAAAAACACACAATTAGGGAGGTAAAACAGAATTAAAACACATATATAAATATTTTATTTTTATTTTAGATAACAATATAATACAATGGAGATATAATTTGTACCAGATGGCACGATATTGCTATTTAAATCCAAATTAAATGACAATGTGCATTGTGCACCGCCACTCAGGATGGGAGCTCCTGCTGTGAGTGGCCCTGCCGCGGGGGGGCCCAGAGGGGAGTCCTCGTGGGAGGCCGGTGCCGTGGGCAGGGATGACCTCCGGGGACGGCAGAGCTGGAGGAGCCTCCGACTGTAGACCCTTGGTTGTGTCACCATTATGTTGTGTAGGGGGTGTGAGATATTTTCCAATATGTGGAGTAGCTTGTGCAACCTTCTTCGCTGCCCAACCAACTGTAGGGGCCCCTGTCCAGTCCTTTCCGGGTTGCTCTGGGTTGCCAGCTTGGATGCTGCTGCCCCTACAGATTACCGTTAAGAAAATTGCACTTGCCACAATGGAATGGTAGAAGATATGCAACATATTGCTTCACAAATTGAAAGACCTCTGCTTCCTCATGAAGTAGAATGTGCTCCATCCCTTCCTGTACACAACCAAGTGCTACATTTCCAGTAAGGTCTGTTCTCCAGGTGTTTGTGGCCCTCCACCACCCCCAGTTCTTCCCCTAGGTTGGAAGCATGGTTCAGCATAGTGCTGTTCCTCCTAATACCCACGACCATCTCCTTCGTCGTGGCACGTTTAAGAGACGGTGGCTGATCCATGCCACAAAGTGGACAGCGGTCGCTGTGCGTTGTCTCCTGTCCAACACCGAAGAGCGCCACCATGGCAGAGGTATCCGATGACGTCTGCAGTTCCCTAGTCGTACTGCAAGTCGGATGTGTACAGGCGAGGTGAGAGCCCGGAGCCCCGCGGTGCTCCGGTGCTGCTGACCACCTGCTCAGACACGCGTCCCCTCAGCCTCACCAACGGTGGTCCGTCCATCAGGGAGTTCCTAATCCAGGAGTTTGTCAAGGTGTTGTAAAGGCACTGGAGATATGGACAAACATTCTCACAGTGCAGTAGGCTCACTGAAGCAGGTGGATGAGGGCGTCTACAACTCCGAACTCGGGCAGAAGCCCAACTGCAGGGTGGTGTGATGCTCGGGCCAATGGTCTTCAGTCATTTTCTGCTGTCTGGAGAAGAGTTCTTAGATACCTGAACAAGGCAGGATATCTGGTACCAGGAACCAGGAACCTGGAACCAGGAGGACAGGGGGGAAGGTAGAGGGATGCAAGTGTTTCTGGATGTTGGTGAGGCCGTGTAATGTTTGTATCCTTCTAAGCGATTAGTTTGCTATGTACACATACTTGTACCTTTTAACTCTAACCCTGATGTCCTACACTCATTCACAATTATTTTGTAGTAATGATTCATCTGGGCGAGTTTAATGCATTTCGGTTATACAACTGCTGGCAAATGCTGGGGATGCGTCTTTTTCTTCCGAGAAAATTCCTTTCAAGAATGTTTTGCTCTGCCATTGCTGGCAGGTGCTTTCATCCCCCTTGAGAACCTGGTTAGTCCTCAGATCTCAAATGGAACGTCAAAATGTCACTCATCATTTTAATCATTGTCAATACAAATTTTAATATAGTGTACAGAAAACGGTTACAAACAGATGTATTTCCAAATATAACATGTAATGGTAAAAGCTAAAACACATGTATCAACTTCTTCTTGGGTCGGTCAAAAGCAAACAGAAACATACGCGTGCATTACCTTGGGACGTGACAGCTCGGCCAACCGAGGACCTCGACCGACCGAGTGGCCTCCAGTGTGGCACCTCCAGCCAGCGGCCCGCCCTCTCTCCAGCGGCGGCTGCGGGGAGCTCTCCACTTGGTCGATGGAGGTGCTTAAAATAAAGAATCCCTTGCCCCATGTGAGCACGCTCCAATATAAAGTGAATGGTAGGCGAGTGGGCCACGCCCCGCTATTTGGTGGGGCCGAGCCCCCCAAATAGTTATTTTTTGTTTATGACATCTATTCAACTTGATGTATACAGATGCATCTTCCAAATGCAAGACGCAACTTGAGCTTTAACTAATGTCTGTCAGACAAATGTCCTTGTCAGCCATGTGTACTCCAAACAAAAGAAATGAAGTAATAATGGAGGAGAAACTTAAAAGGTTATGTGAACACACCGCACCCTGGTCTGAGGTGGTCCGAGGCGGAGATTTGCTGAGCTGTGTTGGGGGCGTCCATGCAGGGTCATACCAGAGTACAACTGCTGGTCGTACATTAACACACGTCTTGGACGTGTGTTACTGAGGCTTATTACTAGCACGCTTTCTGGAAACACTCCCTTGTGCTGGTGATGGTAATGATAAACATTGACTCATGCAAGGGATTGCATTGTTGAGTCTTTTCTTTCTGTAAAATTGTCCTTTATGTAAAGCTCATACATGTTAACTGTGCCTGCTTTTGTAAGTGATGATAAAATGTTATCTGTGACTGTGTCTGTTGTCGGCAGAGGTAGTGACGGTATGGTTTTCTTTTTTCTCCCCCTTGCCGTCCTCCGGTTTGGTCTCTATGCTGAAGGATGGAGGGCGAGACAAAACACAGATGGTAAATAAATACACCTTTAATTATACCAACTAGAGTTTCAGCTGATTGTAATGTTCTTGATTGACTTAAAACAGGAACCCCTCCCACATGTGATTCAGATGTTAATGTCTGCAGCTAATCTAACAAATGAGTAAATGTTAATTGGCAATGATTGATGTTAAGCATACTTTTTCAGGGGGTTATACAATTTAAATTCATAGACATAGACAGAGGTCTCCAGATGCGACAGAACATTATAACAGTACATTATTGATTATTGTCTTTAGTTTAGTAAATATGATTACCAAATCAATCAGTCTATGTAATTATGTCAAATATATTTTATGTATTTCTGCATAATATTTGTCCACAATGTACCAAGCAAACAAGCAAAACATATCAAGGTCCTCTTGAAAAGCTTTTGACTTTGTAAAATTCCTGTTGTCGTAGAATTACCTTTACCTTTATCTTTTATGATGTGCCTCGGATTAAGCAAAAACATGTTAGTAAAACATGTCTGTGATTACAATCAGACTAGTAGGGAGCCGACCAGCTGCATTAGCTTTTCAACCTGCTGTGATGGTGCTTTGTAGCCATGTTTGTGTAGTTAGCGGCTCACAGTAGGATTAGAGGCAGATCATATCAATGGGATCAGGTCCAATTCGTTGTTTCTCTGGAAAGTTGTGAAAAAGGCGATACGAGTGCCCCAAGGAAGGTGTAGATTGTGGTTGGGAACAGTGCATAAACCAAGACTGCTGTGATGTATGAAGAATGTATTTTTTAAAAAGCAGTAATTGCTGATAATTCCTGCAGTGTCACTCGACATTTCTAATGTGGACAAAGATTATACATTTTGTGTATATTTTGCACAGTTGTGTTTGACTCCCAGACAGAATGTACCATGTTCGAGCTCCTTTGACCAGACAGTCAGAAAGTCAGACTTTTTTTGGAGCTAATGGTTACCTAAGAAGCCAGCATGGTAGCCACAAGGCAAGTGGCTGACTTTCATGACCCTGGATATAAACCGCAGCCGACAAGGGCTCAGTATGTTGGCAGATTAGGAGCGTGGGTTTCCAACAGCAGGCTCGCTGGTTCTGCAGGGTTCCTTCCTGATTCCACCGCAGTTAAAAGGCAAATCGCTTTGTGTTTGGACCATCTTTGAAATCGTATAACTTCAATCTTCCCCCATGCATGTTAAACAACACATGGGAGAGATACCAAACAGAACAAAGGAACAGAGAGGACACATTTCTTGAGTAGAAGTTGTAGCAGCATTACTTTAATTTGTATGTTATATATAGCTCCTCGATTTGTACCCTTGCAACTGCGTATGATACGTTGGCTGCAGTCTTGACGGAATGTGAGCAGCTATGTTTTCCATCTTGCTGACGTAACATGTAACTCAAGCGTGTATTCAATTGGATCATGATAAAAATAGGAAAACATCTCGATGAGCTTATAGATTCTCATGCCCGCTCACACAATATTTCAAATGGCTTTTTGCATAATCTGTGTTCTGCAACATCGAGTAGAACTTTATGGGCTTTAGAACAAGTCAATGGAAATAAATAATAGATGAGAATTACCTTTTATCTATTTCCCCAATTAGGGTTTACCCATTGAATATACTTAATATATATCTAATAAATTAAATACCTTTAAAATAGTTTACATGTGAAACTATTTTAATGATTTTGAACGTTTCATTTCCATTGGATACCAGCTATTGATGATCCTCATACTTGAAGGTGTTTTATTTGCATGATCTTTTTTTGGGTGGCTAAGAGATAAATGTGTACCAATGCTGCTCTGGTTTGGCGCTTCCGCAAGTTTCCATGTCTTGTTTTAGAATCCAACAAACCCACAGATCTTTGGATTACATGTTTCTCCACCACTTTTACTCAAGAAGAACCACAGCAGACCGCCTCGTGGAGGTTTAGTCGTACAATATAAGCACTTGGATGGTTGAGCAGGCCGATGATCTGTCTATTCTCTGCCGAGGAGAGGTGCCAGTCTGCTGATCACGGAGACATAGCTGCAGTGCGCGTGTCTCACGTGGTGTGCGGGATGCCGTCATGTTAAGCTCTTTTGAGGAACTATTTACACTTTTAATGGATTAGCATGTTGGGACTCCTGCTTGACCGCAGACTAATTATGGAGATGTTGCTTTTCATTTGGAGATGGATATAAATGACATGTGTGTTGTGTTTTTTTTGGGCTAATGTGAGGCACAATAAGTTACACGAACCCACAAAAAAAACCTTCTGGAAGGTTCCTGATTGAATTCCAGCTTTCAACACCTTTCCGTGCCCAGTTGTATCAAAACAAGGTTTGTTACTCAGATGGAATCAGTGAAGCTGCCTGGCTGCCTGTGTCTCTGTATATTTATGGTGTGTAACCAAAATGATGTGAGGACTAACCAGCCAAAAGGATGTGAAAAAATCGGACTCATATGATACTCATCAGGCGGTTTGCGTACAAACCCTTCTTTCATGCATCTTTTCATAATGGGGCTAGTGTGGCCTTGTGGCCTTGGCAGAGTTGGTGATTCTCTTCAAAGACCCTGCAAGGCTGTTTACCTACCAGTCGTGTATATCTAACCAAACCAAAGCCATTGAGTGCATCTGAGGGGAAAGGGGGCATTTCTACATCATTATATATGTTATGGGCTCTAAGGGAGGATAGAAAGTGTTCATATTTTGAGTGTTTAAACCAATAAAGAATCGGAGTAGCAGGATTTCATGGAACAGAAGCAAACAAGCCTTCCCACAATGCTATGATTACCCCTTGAAGCATGTACATGTCCGGGTCAAAGCTCAGCAAGTTGGGGCTTCTGCAAACGATGAAAGAGGTATGGTTGTAATGCGAAGGCTCCATAATGATGTCATAGCAGCAGCTCCTTGACCTCTCCTCACCACAGGTGAGCACATGCTAGAGCTTTGTCAGGTCTGCTTGGGATCAACAGGTGGTCAGTGTAGTCCCAATATGCCCAGCTAAAGCTAATCCTTCTTAAACCATTTTAGCTATTTCTCTCTCCTTCCCTCCCTTATTCTCCCTCTCCTCCTCTTCTCTCTCTCCCAAACAGGGCAACACAACTATCTGTGTGCGGGCAGGAACGACTGCATCATCGACAAGATCCGCAGGAAGAACTGTCCGGCTTGCCGCTTCCGAAAATGCCTTCAAGCTGGGATGAATCTGGAAGGTAAACAGCAGCTGTTTGGAGTTTGACCCTGGGATATCCAACTTGATATTATGTCAAACACGTTATCTAAGCCAGTGTCTGTAGAATATAACATCCCCCTCAGTCAGAAAACATATCCAGACAACTACTATTTGCAACACCCACTTTTTTACTTTGAGGAAAATATAATTTCTCTAACTAAATGGGCTTCTGCTATGTTGGTTGGATTAAAAAATATGGACTACTCAATCTTTTTTTTTCTGTAATATGACTTAATTTATTTAAGTAATATATAAGTATTGAAAGGTGACGGTTAAGCCTGGCAACTGAAGCTGTGAGTCAAAACTCTTCCACAGATACGTGACAGACAGGGCCATCACTGATTTTAAAACGCTAATACGATACATCGCTGGGTAAATAATAATAATAATAATTAAATAATAATAATTATATAATGAACACATACATCCCAATGCTCTATTTACAGGTGAGAATAAAATAACACAGACGCACGATAACAGTAATAAAATAAAGCCAAGACATACCTGTAATGTACATACCTGTAATATATCTCTTAAAAATGTATTTGCTTGGTTCTGACTGTCTTGTGTTCACCTGGCGACAAAAAGAAACGACCACTTCAAGAACGGATAGTCGATTAAATTCCTGGAAGCATTTTTTTATTGTGGGCTTCCCATCGTACAGTCTATGCTGAAACAGCAGTTGAGTTGTATTGTTAGAAGCCTGGGTCGTTTCCTGAAAGGTTACAAGTTAAGGGCAAGCATTGGTAAGGTTATGTCCGTGTGCTGCAGGCATCCACCGTGCTGTCCTCTAATGGGTCACATAAGGTGCTCCCTCCGGATATAATTCCACATTGCATGAGTGTAATTATATTTAAGGAGTAATTTCTTGGCATTTGTTTTTTTTTCCACATTCTCCCTGTATGACTCACTGTGCCCCTAACTCCCCACACCGTCCTCCTGTTACTCTTATCTAGGATCTATCTATGATAAATGTGAGCCCTTTCAGAGAAACTCTTATTATCACACTGTATGTAATTTTGTCGATTGTGCGTTTGTAATCCTGGAGATATATATATATATATATATATATATATACATACATTAAATGCACCACATAACATGCCTTTCCCCCCTGGTGAGCGCAGACCCTCTCTACCTGGGTTCAGACGGGAGACATCCACTTAATCATATCCGCATCTCGTCGTCAGGGCCCCCTGTCGCTCGAGGTTCCCCGGTGTCACTTGCCTTGCCCTTGTGTCTTTCTCTCCTCGGGTTTTCCACCACACTGCGCGCGCTCTCTCTCTCTCTCTCTCCCTCTCTCTCTCTCTCTCTCTCTCTCTCTCTCTCTCTCTCTCTCTCTCTCTCTCTCTCTCTCTCTCTCTCTCTCTCTCTCTCTCTCTCTCTCTCTCTCTCTCTCTCTCTCTCTCTCTCTCTCTCACTCTCTCGTCATCAAATAGGAGCTCTCCCAAGTGCCCTTGTTAACACCATGTTCTTTACCATATCCATGGTTTGCTTTTCAATAAGGACGAGTGTCTGTCGCTCACCTTGAGAGCAAGTGTCTGCAGCTTCAGTGTTCCACACTGTAAAGACCTCTCTTCCTGCTCTATGTCCTTCACGTCTTCACTCAGCTACAGGACGTGTCTGTATCAACCCAATATAGTGGCATCGGCCACCATTTAACTCCCAAATGGCACATTTTCCTGGTTAATGTTAATTCATTACAGGACCGGTAATTTGAGTCCATAAAATGCAGCTAGCGTCATCTCCCTACCTTGAACCCATTAAAAGGAGAAGATTTGAGCTTTGACACGAATCCAGTGGTTAAGACACAGGAGATGGTGCTATACTCAAAATGAGTGGCAGCGAGGTTCATGACAATTAATCATAAACGAATGATTAATTGTGTAAAATGATTGTGTCGATTGTGCCTCGAAGATTAGTGAGGCATGCATTTGCATGAATGTGTGTCCTTGTCACGTGTGTGTGATTGTGAGACAGAGAATACGCATGTAAGAGGAACTAAAACTAAAACAGGCTAATGCTCTCAGTATTTAATGCTATTGAGTGATTTTATGGAACAGTTGACCTTGACTCCCTCCAGGAAAAGCACTTTGTTGCCATAGAAAAGCCAACAGGAAGGTAAATTAAAAAGGCATAACATGTAATACCTTTCTCCCTTCCCCCTTAGGACATGTTCTACCAAGAGAAAATGTATATACATTGCGAAATGCGCTTTATCTATAACCATCTTATTCCTCTTATATTTATGCTTGATGCATTGTTATTTGACTCATTTTGTGTCACAATGATACAGATACCCTGCAGGGTGGCACGGCGTACCATTCTCTATGATGACCCCACGGCTCTGTTATTTTGTATCCCCCCCCTCCCCCTCCCCTCTCCCCACTCAGCGAGGAAGAACAAGAAGCTGATCAAGATGAAGGTGCAGCAGACGTCGACCGCTCTGCCGGCGGCGGGGGACGTGCTGTCCGGCGGCGGCGGCGGCGGCGGCGGCGGCGCCGGGCTGCCCAACGGGGGGCTGAACATGGCCCTGGTGCCCAGCTCCATGCCCCAGCTGGTGCCCACCATGCTGTCCCTGCTCAAGGCCATCGAGCCCGAGGTGGTCTACTCCGGCTACGACAACACGCTTCCCGACACGTCCACGCGCCTCATGACCACGCTCAACAGGCTGGGAGGGCAGCAGGTCATCTCCGCCGTCAAGTGGGCCAAGTCTCTGCCTGGTACGAGAGGGAAAACGTCTCCTTGCATTCGAGTTCAAATTTAGTTCAGAAATATGCTTGTGTGTGTGTGTGTGTGTGTTTGCACATGTGCGTCTGCACGTGTGTGCTTGTGCAAGAACGGGCCCACTGATTTCCTCGCTCTGAGTAATCACCGGTGAATCATGGATGTGGGCGGCCTCGGAACTCACGGATGAGCTTTTAGAGAGGAAAAAAAAAACCAAGTGTGCTCCAGGAGAAAACACACTCTGTCGTGGCACTGGTCCGGAACAGAGTGGTGCCGGTGCTGTGTGATCGGAGATAAGGAGGGGGGCTCCCTAATGGCAGGGGTTATGTGAACTGCTGCTTCTCAGAGGCAGTTGCTCTCGGGAAAAAAAAAAAGAAAGAGGAAAACGAAAAAAGGCACAGTTGAGCCACGGGCATGCGGTGCAAGCTGTGTGGAGCCGTTCTTGGAGGGCAATTCTTCTACCTGTGGGAAAAGAGCAGAAGACTTTCGTCTGATCCTCTGCCCTGACAGAGGTGCCGTGCCAAAAGGATTGCGTGATTTATCACCTCCATCCACTGCGCTGTAGAACTTGCTGGCCCACATTCTGACGTTTCATAAGAGACTTCGGTGCTTATTGTGGAGCCTGCTTTGCAACTTAACGAACATGCTTTATGAAACCTGATAACAGTATTTGTTGAGTTAATGTCTGATCCCAATCCCAACCCCAACCCACCGGCCAGGTGGGCCATTACCTGGGCTGAGGTGGATCTTTCGTCAAACGTTGTCCCACAATAGTCCTAACGCTGTGTTGCAGGCGTGCTGAGCCTTCTCGGCTGCAGATTTGTTGTAGCACAGATTCAAACGAGAATTTGAACGATTGCGTGAGGCGCAGCCGACAAACGAGTCGAACTCCAACAAAAGTAATAAACAGAAGAATGTGTTTCAAAGAATTTAGGCAAAGGGTTGAAGGTTGGTTTCCATGACCTTGTGTGAAATTTCAGGTTTTTTATTTGGTTCACCGAGGGTTCAACATTATTAGGCAGAATCGAGTTCTAGTTTGTGTATGACTTTGCACCATTTTTTTTTTTAAAGTTAAAAGTTCATTTTTGTGTGTCCCTCCTCAGGCTTCCGTAACCTCCACCTGGACGACCAGATGACGCTGCTGCAGTGCTCGTGGCTCTTCCTCATGTCTTTCAGCCTCGGTTGGAGATCCTATGAGCAGTGCAACGGCAACATGCTCTGCTTCGCGCCCGACCTCGTCATCAACGAGTAAGAGCTCAGGATAAAACGTCTAGAGTGATGTTACCACAGCTTGTTGCTTTGTATTTAGGATTAGCATTCGCTATACGAGTGCTGATGCTACACTTAACTATTCTTATTTATAAAAGCGGTTATTTCATCCGCACAGTAAGACATTTACTTTAGTACAGGAAACTAAACAAATGGGAAGATAAAAGTTCAGGATTTAAAGTTGACACACTCGCAATACTATGACATTAAGTAAAATGAGGTTCCTGGGCATGTAGTCACACAGAAAGACTAATTGACGTAAACATTGTTCTAAAAATAAATAAAGTCCATTCTAACATTTGCATTTGATAATTACCATGGTAATAAGTCTTTGATGCAGTGATGCGCTTTTCTTTGGTCTTCAACCTTCAGTCGAATCAATCAACCTTCAATCTAAAAAGGTCATTTAACCAGAATACAATCCATTTTAACTACTCCACGCCAGAAGAACACCTGCTAAGTATATTACTACTGTGCTGGAGGGACCCACTCTGGTCTCCGGTCCTACCTCAAGGACTTTCTCGTTGCTGTAGTTCTCCACTTTGGAAAGACCCCAGTATCCCAGCGCTGATAAACCGGAAATGCAATTCGCAAAAGGCCAACATTTATAAGCAGCAAATGAACATTGCACATCCACAACGACAACAATTACATTATGGTACGTTTGGTGTATGCCAACAGACGGCAAACATCGGACAACAAAAGCATACAGCATTGTTGACTCTGTCCCTCCCTCTTTCCCTCCCTCCCTCCCTCCCTCCCTCCCTCCCTCCCTCCCTCCCTCCCTCCCTCTCTCTCTCCCTCCATCCCTCTGCTCCCTCCCTCCCTCTCTCTCTCCCTCCCTCCCTCTGCTCCCTCCCTCCCTCTCTCTCTCCTTCCCTCTCTCTCTCTCTCCCTCTGCTCCCTCCCTCCCTCTCTCTCTCCTTCCCTCTCTCCCTCTCTCCCTCCCCAGAGAGAGGATGAAGCTGCCCTTTATGAATGACCAGTGTGAGCAGATGCTGAAGATCTCCAATGAGTTTGTTAGACTCCAGGTTTCCTACGACGAGTACCTGTGCATGAAGGTCCTACTGCTGCTCAGCACCGGTAATAGAACTGCTTCCTACTGTGTGTGTGTGTGTGTGTGTGTGTGTGTGTGCGTGTGCGTGTGCGTGTGTGTGAGTGTATACATTCAAGAGTTTTGAAGAGATAGGGCATAAGAGAGAAAGGTATTTTTATTAATCAACACAAAACATATCCCTTCCCTCATTGCTCCTGCCCTCTTGGGTTCTTCGTCATTGAGGTCGCACACATGTGGGCAGCATTGAGGTCGCACACATGTGATTGACCGGTGAGATGGCGACAGGGGAACCCAGAAAGGGAAGATTTGCAGGCAGTCAACCCAGAACAGATATTCTCGTAAAGCATTTCACGCACGAGCTGACGGATGACATGGTCATTTCCAACCAATTACACTCAAATGATAGCTCTTAAAGCAGACAACACCTTTTAATTATGATCAGGTAGTGAAAAGGGCAAGAAGAAGTTCTTGCTCTGTCTGCAGGCGAGCAAGACGTTTAGAGTGAGTTACCAGTGAGTGTATACATAGAAGTAACAGTCTGAGGGCCCTCTCTTGCACCCAGCGCAATTGACTTTCTACACGGATGTATCGTTGCTAATTTGCACCCGGCGCAAAGCTGATTTCCCCCCGCAGCAAATTCACGCCGCTAAACTTGCGCCCTGAGTGGCGTGTGAGCAAAAAGCAGAGGCGTGTTCCGGCTCAAATGATACATGGTTCTATCTTACAGATCGATAAAGCAGTTGCGCAACTGACCGAAAAATGCCTGATCTAAGTGCACTAGCGGATAGTGCAGTTGGTGTTGCTATTTTGACATACCATGGCAGGTCGGAAATGTAACATAAGCTTACACACCAGTAGGCTATACAAAGCACAAATATGCAAACAAAACAAATGTATATAATATCCATAGGGGGCTGCATGAATGAACGAGGTAGGCTTTGCCATGCGTTAAAATAATAATAATAACAATAATAACCTCGAGCAAATATCCCAGCCTTGCAAAACACTTCTCAATTGTGTTTCAGAACATTAAAATAGGGCCCTATTTTAGGGCCCTATTTTCAGAGTATTCAGTCAAGGATGAAAATGAACTAAGAAAATCTTTATCTATGGAACAACAACAAAAAGTACCCTATGATAAGTGTGTCATGGCATAAGGTGAAGACGCAGCTCATTCAATTGGGTACGTCAGTAACATTTACTCCTGCTAACTACTTTGACAAAGCGATAGTAGTTATATTTTTTGAAACAGGGACAATTCAAGACAAGACATGGCTTGTCTTTTTCACCCGCCCAACCGCTAATCAATGGTGTGGACTTACCGACTAATTCATCGGTTTTGATAATCTAGCCTTAAAATAACCCACAATAACAACCCAACAGCACTGTTCCAAATGTAGGCCAAAAAGCCTTGAATTAAAATAGCACAGAGTGCGTCTCTCAGACAGAAAATGACTCAACCTGACAAATGACTCAAAAAAAAATTGGTGTCTGCCATCTTTTCGGGGTGAGAATGAAACGCTTAAAAATCAGTCAACCGTAGAAGTCAGCTATCAATTTATTTGCCTGCCTCCTCTGAGATCCTTTCCAGTTGGTCTCTAGGTGCAGTTTGTTTATGGCATTGGGCCTGGCCTACAGCAGGTGCACTCTGAGAGTGGGTTTGTACTGTTGTTCTCCTTTTGTTCAGCCCTCATTTCATTTCAGAAAGCAGTAGAAACACACCAAGCTTGATCTTGTTTGCTCTTTAACAGGGTCCAAATTGACTCCAAACTATAAAAATTATGGGTTACATATTAAATCCATGGGTTTGCTGGTAGATATCTCCACTCAAGTTAATAATGCAAAGGATCATAAAAACAACTCAGAGGCAAAGATAAGGCCATCTTACCTCTAAAAAGCCTCCCTTCTTAAGAGATGCCTTCGGAGAAGGCAGTGGCTCACAAACACTGTTTGCTTAGTTTTTTACAAATTCTAAATTATACCTGTAGTTAAAATACAAAGCAACTTCACAATGCAAACTAATAATAAGAATTGAAAACACAATGTTAATATTATAAACTTGCTAGAGCTAGCTTTTTGAGAATTGTGCTAAGTGCTATGTTAAAGGTGCCCTATTTTACCACAAGGGCGGATCTTGATTAGCCATTACAATCTATGCTAACATAGCCCCTTTAGTGACCTATGGATGCATGGATAGACCAGCCATCTGTTGGTACAGTCCCCTGGACGGTCAGGCAGGCTGATCTACCCAATACACATCTGAGTGGACACAATATCAGACCTGGTGTTAGAATCAGAATCTAACAAATGTATTTTTATGTTTTGCCTTTGGTTAAAGGCTTACCAAGGACTTTTGACTGAACGTTATTCTAAAGTGTTACTGAATTATTTATTTTGTTAACTGATGTATCTGCTCCATCAACAAATCCTTCTGTGTTAACTCATCCTGCCGAAACAAGAACTGCAAAATGAGAGGGAGGTCACACCAAGGGGACGAGGATGATTTAATTTCAGAATGATGATTTAATTTTCTGCATCCACTTTCAGAAGTGGATGCAGAATGAGCTCCTTAAAGCTCTCCACGGGCGCACAACTGTGGCCGCAGAGTTCAAACCTTCTGAACACGAGGGGCCAGGGGGAAAGCACGTTGCACGTCCAGCATTAACCGCAGGGGTTCAGAGGTCACGGCACGCGTTGCCTGTCAAAGACATTGTCCCCCGTGAGCTAACAGCTTAACACTTTGGGGGTCCGTCTCAATCAAGCTCCTTTTTAAGACAACCTTTGGCTTCGTTTTTTCAGCTTTTGCGTCATGAAACTCACGAAAAACTCGAGTCATGGGATTTTTGTTTGCCATTCCTTTTTGTCGGCCATTCCTCGGACATGGTCAGCGCATGTCACTGTCGACCAAACATGTAGTCGATGCGGCTTATGTTGTGCGATTTGTTGTGTGTCCCCCGACATTAAAACTGCGAAGCTCCGCGATCAAAATGCTCAAACTGCTGTCCCCAGCAACGTTGCAACGTAACCAGGGATTGGTTAGCGTTATGATTTACACAATTATGCTAATGTTATCGATACTGCTTATTGATCCTGTATTTCAACGGTACTCTTAATACAATACATCAACTATGATGTAGTGTGTAGCTGCTGGCTGTGGAGCTGCCCCGCCCTGCGGCCCACTCACACGCTCGACCAGAGAGAGACGGATTGGGAAGAGCAAAAAAATGCATCATAGACAAATGTTTGAATCGTGTTTCAGAAAAGAAACTGAGTTGACGAGATAAAATGTGCCCGATTACGTTTATGTAGCAATAATAAATCATCAATATATTTTCGTCATTTCTTGTCGTACCGAGAGCAGAACCGATAATGTTGGAGCTTATCGATACTTACTGATGCTTAAGATACTACAGTCTTTAATCAGTCGTACTCTGGGCCCGTTTAATGCAGCGTTTCGGGAGCCCTCCCTGGACGTGGAGGCGTCGTGGCTCTACTCGGACTGTCCACACACCTCCACTGTGCCTCAGCACTGCGTTTCGCTCTACTCGCTGCCGTTTACTCCTTGGAGTAGTACCGCTTATTTCGGTAACGTGTTGATACGCCTGAACAAGATAATATAATTCAACACTAACTCCTGTTACAAACAGGTGTGTGTGTGTGTGTGTGTGTGTGTGGGGGTGTGGGGAGGGGGAGGTTTCAAAACATTTCTGCCAAATCTGTCTGCCATTAAAATAGCGACAGCCTTTGCTAACACAGAGAGGCGAGGAATACAAACCTGCAACTGTATCTGTATGGCAGACGGTGTGAAAGGGAAATCATTTTACCGAGAAGAAAAACATCTCGTGGTTTAACGCCCGAGCAGAAAACACACCGGGCCGAATCCAACGCCTTCCCCTCCACCCCGGGGGGGTCGGCTAGCTGTTTGATTATGTAAATCAGTAGGGGACCTTGAGCTGCCTTGTTTGACTTTGCATGCTCTTTAGTCTGGTCCACTGTGGCGCGTGGCTCCTGTTTGGCTAGGATCCATTGGAGGGCTCAGCGGTCGTATTTAACCTCGTCTACCCCCCCCTAAAGGTCACAGGGCCTGCCAGCCTCTGACTTCCTCCTCTGGCTCAGTGCTTCTGAGAACAGGGGATCTGAGGACACGGCTTATTTAGCATGCAGTTTGATCAGTGATCGCCACCAAACCAGGCGTGTGTGTGTGTGTGTGTGTGTGTGTGTGTGTGTGTGTGTGTGTGTGTGTGTGTGTGTGTGTGTGTGTGTGTGTGTGTGTGTGTGTGTGTGTGTGTGTGTGTGTGTGTGTTAAAGAAACAACAATCCACATGTAAGGGATCTTAAGGACCTGGATATCCACCAGGAGCCTCGTTTTGACTTCATTGAATGTGTGTGTGTGTGTGTGTGTGTGTGTGTGTGTGTGTGTGTGTGTGGCTGTGTGTAGCTGTGTGTGGCTGTGTGCATTTGAACTGTTACCCTATCATATGGAAACCATTTTTACAAATACATGTTGTTGATGTTTATTTAACGGCCAGTGAAGACCTAGTAGTAAGCGGGCGCAAGGTAGAGATTGGGGGGACACGCAGCGCGGGCGGTAATACAACGGGGCGCGGCCGGGCAAACCCACACGGTTGGAGCACTAGTGGGATGAACGCCTTTGTGAAACGCTCCCCGTGAAATGATATGCATGGATACAGCAGCCGTACCCTCTGGTAGCCAACCAATGTGCCCAACCGTGTGGCCAAGCTGTGAGCGAGGAGGGTCTTTGCTCAGTTATCTGTGTCCAGGGCGGCATGGGGCTCTGGAGGTAGAGCGGGTGAACTAGTAACCAGAAGGTTGCTAGTTCGATCCCCAGCACCTCCCTAGCCTAAGTGTCGAGGTGTCCCTGAGCAAGGCACTTCACCGTGCCTGCTCCTGACCCGCTGGCTGTCGTCCTTCGTGGTTGACTCCGCCGTCGGGGTGTGAATGTGTGAATGAACGGTTAGGTCACTTTGGATACAAGTTTTGGTACCAATGACAGGAGCCGGTGCCAGGTCATCAGCCCCACCTAACCTATTCCCTCTCTCTCTGTGCGTGCGTGCGTGTGTGTGTGTGTGTGTGTGTGTGTGTGTGTGTGTGTGTGTGTGTGTGTGTGTGTGTGTGTGTGTGTGTGTGTGTGTGTGTGTGTGTGTGTGTGTGTGTGTGTGTGTGTGCGTGTGTATGTGTGTGTGCAGTACCAAAGGATGGCCTGAAGAGCCAGCCTGTGTTTGATGAGATCCGGATGACCTATATCAAGGAGCTGGGCAAGGCCATTGTCAAGAGAGAAGAGAACTCGAGCCAGAACTGGCAGCGCTTCTACCAGCTCACCAAGCTCCTGGACTCCATGCAGGAGGTCAGAGAGACACGCACACACACACACACACACACACACACACACACACACACACACACACACACACACACACACACACACACACACACACACACACACACACACTTCTGCTAATAAAATAAACACGAACTCTCCGCTCATTCGTCTGGGCAACATCTTCCACTCATTTCCACCCTGTAACACGAGGTCTTAGCAGCCACGCCCCATGCCACACTCATACCGGGGAGCGGCATGTGGCTCAGGAGGTAGCGCGGGTTGGCTGGTAACCGGAAGGTTGCCGGTTCGATCCCCAGCTCCTCCTAGCCGAGTGTCGATGTGTCCCTGAGCGAGGCGCCTCACCCTGACTGCTGCGGCGGTTGTCTCCGCCGTCGGTGTGCGTATGAATGGTTGAATGAGAGGCAGTGTTGTAAAGCGCTTTGTTTGGCCACTGGCGAGAGAAGCGCTGTATCAACGCAGCCCATTGACATCCAGCAGAGCGCCGTGTCTAACCCCCTCGACGTCTCCTCCCCTATGGGCCAGATGGTGGAGGGCCTGCTGCAGATCTGCTTCTACACCTTCGTCAACAAGTCCCTGAGCGTGGAGTTCCCCGAGATGCTGGCCGAGATCATCACCAACCAGATACCAAAAATCAAAGACGGCACCGTCAAGCCCCTGCTCTTTCACCACAAATAGAACCGCCTTCGACTGTGAAACTATGCCTTAACCCCCTTAACCCCCGCTCAGACGCACACACACACACACACACACACACACACACACACACACACACACACACACACAGAGACTCACACACACCACCCCCACCCACCCTGGAACCACACGGACCTACATACCCATCTCTTATCCTCCCCCCTCGGGGCCCCCCCCCCCCCCCCCAGTAGCTATGTTTATGTTGTCATGTGTGTGCAGCTTGAGGCCTTTGTTAATTATTATTTCACCCTCCCCCCTACACACCTGCGGTCTGCAGAGCTGTCCAGGTGTTGGCTCGCTCTTAAGCCCGCTTCTGATCACATTAGCTACCAAACCGCTGACCAAGCATCCCAGCAGAAGGTTCTGGAGGCGGACCGGCCTCAGACCCCCGGCCCCTAGACCCTCGGCCCCTAGACCCCCGGCCCCTAGACCCTCGGCCCCTAGACCCTCGGCCCCTAGACCCCCGGCCCCTAGACCCCCGGCCCCTAGACCCCCGGCCTCAGACCCCCGGCCTCAGACCCCCGGCCCCTAGACCCTCGGCCCCTAGACCCCCGGCCTCAGACCCCCGGCCCCTAGACCCTCGGCCCCTAGACCCCCGGCCTCAGATCCCCGGGGACCCCCCCCCGGGTCACACAGCTGCAGCTGTCTCTGGGCCCTCTAATAACCGCTTCGTCTTGTTGCCAATCTTTGATCTAACGTGGGTTTAGCACACACACACACACACACACACACACAGACACACCAGATGTATTCACACACCCACTCTCCCCTCCCTACTCACGCCGTAGCTCCATTGTGGGTGTAACTGAAGACTCCCACACCGCCGCCCCAAAACATAAACAAACACACACACACACACACACACACACACACACACACACACACACACACACACGCCCAAGTAACCCCACCCCTCTAGGGTGTGAGGGTGTCGGGCCCACGGAGCTCCGGGCGTCGACGCTCAGAATGTACTCAGGACCTCGTCCCCCGGGACCCCCCGTCCCCCTCGTCCCCCCCCCCCCCCGTGGCTCTGCTCAGCCCCTTGGTAACCATGGATACGTACAACACACAGATATATGTATATTTACGTCTAGACCGTATATACTTACTTGTAGAAGTCTGACCAGCCTGCGCTCCCTCCTGCCTCCGGCGGCCTTGCGAGGGGACCTCCTCATGAACGTGACACCAGCTCCCATCGTCTAATACCTGCCAGCCCCCCCGCTCGCCACCCGGCCCCCCCCCCCCCACCAGCACCGCCACCGCCGTACAGAGAAATGTAGTGACACTGGTTCACACTCGAGTCGCAAGAGGAATATTCTGCGATGAGAGGAAATTCAACAAAGACAAACTAAACGAGAGAGAGAGCGTCTAAACAGACACACACAGATCTGCATTTTGGAATGGAGAGTAAAAAAAAACGTGTTATGGTGTGGACGGAAAACTACAAATGATTTCAGCAGTGGATGAATGAGGTTTCACTAAGCAGGAACTTTTTTTTGGGATGAACCTGGCCGTTGGAAAAGAGAGGAGTAGAGACTGCAAGCTTTTTATGCATCAACACAGTGTACACACGGACACACATGCGCCTAGACAAATGTTTACACCGAATTGATCAGACAAGGGAAAAAGTTGTGCCTTTTTTAATCTTTCAGGCTTCTTTATAGCCATACTGTCTGAACTGCTGACAAACTTGCATTGGAATTTAAAAAAGGTTGGCGTAATCTTTCTTTTCTTTTTTGCGCTTATTTATTGTTTTGCTCCTTGTTGGTAATTTCCACTCTTTTTCTTTTCTTTTAATTTTATTTTAAGTTGTCTGGTTGATCTAATGATGCCGAAATGTAAACAAAAGTAAACAGTACAGGGGTTGTAGCACGTAGAAATAGATGCATTATTTTGTAACTACTTTTTACATATGGAAAAATCAAGGTGTTCCTTTCTTCAGTTAAATGGTTGTTAGGTCAAATCATTAATCTCCATTCATTGTCAAACGATTACATCAGCTGTTCAAATTTATGATTAACCAATAACGGCTTTTATGCTAATACACATTTACGTTTGTACAAATATACCATGCTATACAATTCATGCATATGCAAATCCATAACTGGGTATTAACTACCAAAATCGACAGAGTAAATGCAAGGAATCAGATTTCAGGTCAGTGTTTGGTGTTGGGAAATAGCCATAATTCAGTCCCAATTGACTTGTTGTCATTCAACACAAGACCTACCTTGGTGTTCCAGGAACTTATATTTTTTAATCTAAATACACCCATCTTTCTATTTGATGTTTTGGCTCTACTCCCTGACTCTCAATGAGTTTGGTTCTGTTTTCTGCAGTTCAGTTAGATTCGTTTTGCATGGTGTGAGTTCTGAGGAAACTGAAGCTTCTCTATTTAAACCTATTTCTTTTGATGAGGTCACACACTGGTATGCAAATGTGTGTTGATGGGAAGGTTGACTCCCAGTTAGTCCTGGGGGAATGGATGTGTGAGTGTGACTGTCTGGACAGCGTAACATAGTGCACGTGAGACAATGCTAACAGGCAATATGGTGATAATGATCAATATATATATTTTTTATAAATCTAGCCCCCAATTAATCTTGTGATTAAAAAACGAATAAATATAATTTTTATGGTAAAGTAAAATTTGGTTACATTTATAATATTTAAAAATTTGATCAAATACAAATGTTTCTATCTAGTCCTCGTCAACAGTTTGTATTTGCGAACATTATCTTGAATAAAGATATTAAGAACCGAGGAATCAGGGAACAAAAAGGAGAACCCTGCTTGTGAGCAAAAGTCCTCTGTGCACAATATGAAGGTGAACCAGAATGTTACAGCGGGAGCGAGAAAGATCTTTCTTTCTTACATTGTATTTTCCCATCAACCTTGGCATTTTGCTTCAACTTCTTTATATTCTTAAAAAAACAACAACGTATTGTTAATAATTAGAAATCAAAATAATATATTTAAAAACAAAAAGAGTGAACTATGAAGAAGTGTGTTTGAAATTATTTGGCAAGATCATTATTTTTTGAGCGCTCCATCATTGAGGTTGGTGGAAATATTCACAATCCATGAGTTAATCTGTAAGCCGTTTTCCCCCTCACTTGGATGTATTATAGCAGTGCCAAATCAAATATCAAATTGTTTCTAGTTCATTTCTACTCCCAGAGTAAGGGGTCTGTATGGAGTGGTTATTGTCAGTTAACCACTTAAGTTGTCCGTCATTTGTGGCTGTCATCAAAACTTGGCTTCAGGGTGCTCATTTA
Source organism: Gadus morhua (assembly GCF_902167405.1). Classification (NCBI taxonomy): domain Eukaryota; kingdom Metazoa; phylum Chordata; class Actinopteri; order Gadiformes; family Gadidae; genus Gadus; species Gadus morhua. Next base: position 10,304,302 of record NC_044054.1, read on the forward strand.
TGAAAATCTGATCCTGTTTTGTTATTTAAACTAAACCGTATTTTTTATGTATATTAAAAAAATGATCTATATATAAATCTATATATATTTAAAAAAGTACTCCTAAACTTTTTGGTCCAGATTGATTTTTATTGTCAGTATGCTATTACTGTTAGAAATTGTATTGTACTATTAAATCAGCACAGAAGTACCCTATCATATCCAAAGCTGCACTCATCTGTAGTGCATGTGTTGCTTTTTATCGAAGTAGCAAAGCTACAAACCTACCTAACATACTCAAGTGGCTTCTCAAAGAGCCACACATGTGGTTTACTTTCTGACCCGTGATTTTACTCAGACCATTATGCCCTTTGACCCATTGTCCCAAATACATCTTTACAGAGAAAGAAAAAGGCTAATGTATGCTATTCCGAATTGCAGGTAATAGGTTGCCATAGAGACAAGTCTTTTGTGTGCTAGCTGAAGCTGTCAGTGAAGGCAGGTTGTGGGTGCATGGGAGCCAGTATTCTATGAGACAAAGTATCTTGTGGCCATTAAGCGGTCGTCCATCTGTGTTTATTTCCTCCCTAAGGGCGATCCTAGTTTCATCCAATTCCCTCTGTCAATAGATTTATTTCCCTGGCAGGATTCTTATCGTTAATAATTAAAGACAATGTTGTTTCTTTAAACATACAGTATTACAATATTTTGGATTTCAGGTGGCGGTGCTTCTGGTAACCAGCTTTAACCATCTCGATGTGTTCATACGCCTGCTTCTTTCTGAAATGGCCATAAGTGTACATAACGGTAAATATATATCCAGCGCCTATCTGATATTACAGAATATTTTTTCAAGGAAAAATCCTGTATATTCCTATGCTTCACGTTTTCCTTTTAAAAAAGACATATTTGAAATGTTTGACTAAAAGGCCTTGAGAGAGATGGAGTCCGAGAGCCATAGACAAAGGGTTTAAAATTCAGGAAGAACAGACTTAATTATCAATGCTTTTTATGATTTATTGTAAAAAAATATATATTGAAACGATATTCTCAGCATTTTGTATTACAGCAGCTTAGTCTCTTTTTGGTATCCATCATTTTACTCAATCTTTTTGTACATTGAGTCTCAACAAATGTCCCAGAGCCCTGACCCCTTTTCTCCTGTTTGTTGTTTTTTGTGTTTGATAAAGTAGTCGTGTTGCTTACGTTTGCAAAGTGTTAAACATGGGCACGTTGTAATGTAAATGTCATTTTTAACAACCCCACAGGAAGTCGTTATGAATAATCACTGTGTTTTAAAGTTAGGGGAGACGATAACGATGTCAGTATCGGTGGGGGGTCCCTCGAATGGACATTTTCTACATCAATGACCAAAGCAGAAAATATATAAATATATACATATACTTTAAGAGTTGACAACAGAGTATTCGAACAGATGTGTATGAAGTAGCACCAAGGAATATCAGACATAAAGACCTTCTATATTGAGTTTGATGATCTCGTGTTGAACCCCCCCCCCCCCCCCCCCCCCCCCCCACACACACACAAACACACACACACACACATACACACACAAACCCGCCTGAGAAGAGTCTGGATTGCTTTGGCAGGGAAATAAAGAAATCATGTGAAAGAAAATCGAGCAGATCTTGCAGACAAATTGCACTACCCTCTTACTGGTCATGAAAGTATATTTTGTATAAAGTACATTCAAATACTATCGTTAAGACTCAAGGGCAGATGATGTTTCACTGGTATGGCTTTTATGGAAGTCTGTTTTTTGTTCGTATTTCAGTTATTGTAAATGTAATCTTATGTATAAAAAAACAACAAATAAAAGGTATATATGAAATGTCTATTTGTTTAAAAAGAAAGAATAGTTGTATCACTTTCGTAATTGACCTCTTCTGGAGTCATTGTCAATATTTCACTTATTTGAATAAATGTTAAATAAAAACCAAAAAGTGTAAAAAACAACAGTGTATTGTTTTGCCGAAAGTGTCAACAGGTTCTGAGTTGGACATGGCCCAGTGTTTGGGAATGAGAAGTTTGACATTCACCTGTTGGTCGTTCAACACTCCCACTCCCTACTCAATGACACAAGCCATTCTATGTAAACACACAGGTGCTGCAATACCACAGGGTGACTGAACTACCGTAATACGGCGAACGTCGAGGCTGTGCTTTCAAAGTGCTTTGCAATTACTCACAGACACACAACAGACCCGTGTGCGCGGTCTTCAGGGACGATTTACCACCCTGGGCAATTACTGTGCGTGCTTTGGCCTTAAACACCAGCCAGTTGAACACTTTATTTTTTTACCGCTACTTAGTTAACATATGCAACTATATATTATAAAATTTGACCCATTCCTTCGTGTTTAGTGCAGCAGGATCTTTCACTGAGACTCAGACAACTGCTCTTAACTACAAACAAACAACTATAATTGTATATTCTATATCATTCTATAAACGACTAATAAGGTAACTGTATGAAAGAGGCTTTAGTACCAGAGGGAATATTCCACTTCAGCATGCATCTCTCTCGTAGCTACAACTACACTTCTAATAAATTCTGTGAACATGAATCATTAAGAAACAGGGGACCATATGGAGAAGTTGAATTTTATTTCATTGTTTTTCATTGTCATCTTAACATAGATTTAAGGTTGAGGAAACAACTGACATGCTAAGGTATTAAGTTAGTAGGCTCAAAAAAAATCCAAATATAAATTTCTTTAAAAAAAAGCACCCTACCAAAACTGTATTTACAATTTCAATAATAACCCCCTCCCAGAGAAAATGTAAGAAATAAAGAAAATATAAAATTTAAAATAGCATTGAGTCCAGGATTGTGCATTTGAAAAACTCATAAATAACATGTAGGAACAAAGTAGTCTAGTTTCACATTTAAAATGGTGTCTTCTCTCATATAAAATTACGACCAATAACCAATGCACGGAGAAGTTATTTCAGTAATGAGAGGAAATAATTTTTTTTTTTTTTTTCATGGGAGCCTCAAAGCAGGTCAGCTCCAACCAACAATAAATTACTTTGGGTTGAGCCAGGGTTCTCAGTTCCTCTAGCAGGGCAAGTGCTTAAAACACACACACACACACACACACACACACACACACACACACACACACACACACACACACACACACACACACACACACACACACACTAGAAACTATCAGCCAAAGTTAAAAAAAAAACACTCCTTCTCATGCCGAGTGAAAATTGTTGGAAAACAACAAAAGTTTGAAGAATCCAGATTTCTAAGCATTCTGTGTTCCTTATTGTTTTTGAATTGTTCAGTCATTTGGAGTTCGACCTAATCGCTCGCTTTAATACATCAAGGGAAATACTTCCGACTGAGAATGCAGAGATATGTTAAAAGGTGGCAGTGCATTTTATAAAAGGTGTGTGTGTGTGTGGGCTGGTCTCATCTCGTTTTCTTCCAGTGCAACTTCAAGTGGTCTGCTGTCCCCTCTTTGTGGTCTCCTCTAGCTTGCAAGGATTTGCTCTCCTCCCATTTATCCATCTGTCTGTCTGTCTGAACAGCTGTTGGATAGACCTGGTCCTCCAGGCGTTTCTAGTTCATGTATCTTTTGCAGTCAAATCACTCTTCTTTCAGTTGGGTATTGATACGTCCGGGAACAAGCCAAGACCCCAGTCCAGCGCCACCCCCAAACCCAAGATCCCAGTCCAGTGGGAACCTGGGTCATACAAACTCCAAATAGTTCTCTGGTATCAGACCCGCCCTGCCATCCAGGGTGCCCTCTAGCCAGCCAGGCTCCCGGGATGGACGCACTGTGGAGAGAGAGAGAGAGAGCATTGCGGTAAACTGGGATAACGCTGCAATCCATGAACTCTCTCAGCCTGCACTGTGATGACCAGACTCAAAAACACAGCCTGGGAGACACTTGTTCAGGGTCAGGTACCCGTTCCTGGGGCTGTGATAGGCCACTTCTGTAAAAACCCCGCCCTCTCCCCCTGACTCACCGTTCTCAAAGATGGTCCCCGCGATGAAGGACAGCTCTGAGTTGTGTTCAGCCTTACAGGCGTACAGCGCACGAGCCCTCCTGCCGGCCACACTAGAGAGAGAGAGAGAGAGAGAGAGAGAGAGAGAGAGAGAGAGAGAGAGAGAGAGAGAGAGAGAGAGAGAGAGAGAGAGAGAGAGAGAGAGAGAGAGAGAGAGAGAGAGAGAGAGAGAGAGAGAGAGGGAGGGAGGGAGGGAGGGAGGGAGGGAGGGAGGGAGAGAGAGAGAGAGAGAGAGAGAGAGAGAGAGAGAGAGAGAGAGAGAGAGAGAGAGAGAGAGAGAGAGAGAGAGAGAGAGAGAGAGAGAGAGAGAGAGAGAGAGAAAATGTTTTCCCTTGTGTTGCGCGTGCCGACTGTGCGCACAAAGTAGTGTGTGTACTATGTAGTAAACTACTACATAGTAACTAGTAATAACTAATGACAGCGATAAGACACACGGCAACACTACAGGAACATATCTTATTTGTTTTTGGTTTTATATTTACATTTACATTTACATTTAGGGCATTTAGCAGACGCTTTTATCCAAAGCGACTTACAAAAGCCGCTTTGTCATAAGAAGTGCATCAATATATCGCTGTCGGTACAGTAAGGATGTTCATAGAACCAAGTGCAAGTACCACAATCGCTAGGTCAATCAATTCCCCGTGTTACAGCCATGATAGCACTCTACTGCAGTTGCTACACAGTTAAGTACTACAATACAATACAATACAATACAGTGTACAATGGTGGCCAGAAGGGGCCACCGGGATGTATATATACATATTGTCATTCCAAATTAAAAAGGGGCTAAAAACCGTGGCCTGGCTTTTGTCAGAAACACTTTACAACGCTTTACAGCGTCACGCATCACACACACATCACGTCGTAGACAGTATCAGGGGCAGGAATAGAGTCAGAGTGGAGTCACTTCAGTCCCTGCACCATCCCACCGTAGTACAGCGGTCTCACTCATGTGTGCTGGACATGTAGTGATGAGCCAAAATCCTCCTCTGTGGACTCTGTGTGTGTGCGTGCGTGCGTGCGTGCGTGCGTGTGTGTGTGTGTGTGTGTGTGTGTGTGTGTGTGTGTGTGTGTGTGTGTGTGTGTGTGTGTGTGTGTGTGTGTGTGTGTTTGTGTTCTGTGCGGGGGTACAGGTGTGTGTATGTTTGTGTGTGTGCAAAGGTGCAGGTGTGAGTGTGTGTGTGTGTTTGTGCAGGGTGCATTTTTTGTGTGTGTGTGTGTGTGTGTGTGTGTGTGTGTGTGTGTGTGTGTGTGTGTGTGTGTGTGTGTGTGTGTGTGTGTGTGTGTGTGTGTGTGTCGGGGCTCCGAACCGGTTCAAGGAACGAAAACGAAAAACGAAAACGAACAGAATTTTACGAGAAACGGAAACGGAAACGAAAACCAAATGGTCTTCAACTGTTCCGGAACAGAAACGTTATTCTGAAATCCTCAAAACCGGTTAATAACGTTTTTTTTTCTTTCTCTATATAGCCTATAAAATGTCACAAAAGCATAGCCTATTTCATGAAAAAAAAATATATATATTTCCGGTTGACGCGTTCACTTCGCCGCCCGCTAAGCACAGTTGTCACAAATTCGCACCACAACCCTGGCGAGAGGCCGTATGCCATTTCAGGTGCAATCTTAAATAGGCCTTACTCGCACAGTGAAATTGATTTGGAAATTATGTTTGTAATGTAGGCCTGTGAAGATAATATGCCTGCCCAGGCCTTATGTCGTTTCAAAGTCGGGACTTTAAATGTTTGCACAATGAAATGTAGTATTAAATTGGAAGTTCTTGGAGAGACTTGGGTATTTGTCAGCAACATAGAAAATACAACATATTCGCTTATGGCGGGGTTAGAAATGAATGAGCGAGCCTCTATATCTGAAGATCTCCATGGAATATGGATACAACTTACAACCAGGTGAGGAGTTTCTAGCCCACTTATCCAGAAATGATTTTGATACAAAATTATATTGATCATAGAATATAGGCTACAGTCAGCAGCAGTCTGCCTGGTATGTGAGATGGAGATCGCGAATATTTTTGGATGCTGCCTGCGATTTATGATTTTCTTGCATTTAGACTACTGTGTAAATTAAGGGCAAATACCAATAACTAAGGTCTATTGTAAGGTATCGACCACAAGAATAGACTAGGCCCAATAACACCGCCGGAACGTTAAGAACGAACGTTATTTTACGTTCCGAAACCGGTTCAGGAACGATATGTTGGTGGCAGAACGCAAGAACGAAAACGTTAAATATACCGGTTCCGTTCGGTGCGGAACAAAGGACAAATAATTTCGTTTTCAAGCCCTGGTGTGTGTCCCCTTATGGGCTCATGTTCCCATGTGTGGCGGCCCGTGTGGCCGTGAGGCGGGCCCACGCCCCCTACCTGGCGGGGATGGAGTCGCTGGAGGCGGGCGAGGTGGGCTGGGGGCTGGAGGGGGCGGAGAACATCGGCCATGAGGGGGAGCGAGGGGAGGGCGGGCTGGGACACGCCGCGCTGACCGAGCTGTGCAAGCAAGACACGCATACACACAAGCGCACGCACGCACACACACACACAAGCGCACGCACGCACGCGCGCATACACACAAGCGCACGCACGCACACACACGCACACACACACACGCACGCACGCACGCACGCACGCACGCACGCACGCACGCACGCACGCACGCACGCACGCACGCACGCACGCACGCACGCACGCACGCACGCACGCACGCACGCACGCACGCACGCACGCACGCACGCACGCACGCACGCACGCACGCACGCACGCACGCACGCACGCACGCACGCACGCACGCACGCACGCACGCACGCACGCACGCACGCACGCACGCACGCACGCACGCACGCACGCACGCACGCACGCACGCACGCACGCACGCACGCACGCACGCACGCACGCACGCACGCACGCACGCACGCACGCACGCACGCACGCACGCACGCACGCACGCACGCACGCACGCACGCACGCACGCACGCACGCACGCACGCACGCACACACACACACACACACACACACACACACACACACACACACACACACACACACACACAACATATGCACAAAACAAGTATGCACGCAAGCATGTGCATGTGCACACATATATGCATGAACAAGCAAGCATGCACATACACCCACACACACACACACACACCCACGCGCAAACACAGGCACACACAAACAAACAAATGTTGAGTAAGATTGCCGTGGTTCATAAAGTCGCGTGGTTGATGAAGAGGCAGGCCATGAGCTTGTGTATGAAGGGTGATTGTACCTGCTAGTGATGCTGCCTGTGCTCTTTGGGTTCAACCTGCAACACAAGGACACGGACAGGGGATTAAAGGGCTGATGCTTTCTAGACCTTTCCCTTTGCTTTACACCGTTATGCGCCGTATGCATGTTTTACGACCGCTAAGCTAGAAAAATATAATTCAGCTAGTTTGCGATGTTTACAACTTCTCGGGTGTGAATTTGCCGACACACGAGCAAAGCGTTCGACCAATCGCAACAGAGTGGGCGTTCAACCAATCACAGCAGAGTGGGCTACTCTGGAGGGGGGCCTTAAAGTGACATGATACAAAACAGAACGTTTTTGAAAGACTCTGAAATTGGTTTTGCAGAAATGAGCAGTGCGAGATATAATAAGCGGTATTTCTAACATGCAGGCATGTAACCCTATTCATGTAGTACCTCCAAATGCAATTATTAACCCTAGAAAAGCATAATATGGGATCTTAAACTCATTATTCAGTGAGAGAAAAATTCACTTGGGCCTAGGTCATCCACCAACAAGGCAGGAGACCTCCTCTTCTCCCTCTTTGAACAGATGCTTTACCACACAGCCTAAGGATCATTCACTTCATTGTATTTGGTTCTGGTATTTTTTGTTGAATGCTTCCAATTAAGTTTTTGTTACTCTGAGAAGACGGTGACAATATAAGCAAAGAGACGGCGCGTTCAATTAATGTTCTATCATGCTCTGTGCTTAAAATGACCCATTTAACTGAGACTTGTTGATGTGTAGCAGGGGGAGGACAGAGTTGTATTCACAATAACAGCGGACATACTGTATGTGTGCATTCCATTTATGTGTACATATAGATAGCCCTGTTTTTTTGTATTAGTTATAAAAGCTAAACACACACAAACCTAACGACCTAACTAATCACCAGCAACGGTTTAAACCGTTTTCTATTTCGTCTTTCTTCTACCCGGCCTGTTTTGAATGCATAAAGTGAAGCGCTGCAACAACCACAGCGTTCTCAGCTTCGTTCGTCACCTGCAAGAACCCCCCCGGGGGGTTGTAAAAGATGAATGATATTAGCCTGACTAAGGGATTACACACACACACAAAACACAGGAAAGTTTTCATTTCTAGGAATGGCACCAGCACAAGACATGTGAGTCAAAATGATTTTTCGGAATAAACCCGCTGACGCAATAACAGTAATCCCTTGTCACGACAAGTTGTCCGCATTTTTCGTCTGTGCGTAGCGTGCAACATATGTGTTTCTGTAAGAAGGTGCAGTTGAACCACCTCAGGCAGACCAGAAATACCAAGCCAGACTCCACCTGGAGCGAGAGGGGTGAGTGAGACAGAGAGTGAGAGTGAATTAGAGACAGAGAGAGATAGAGTGAGAGTGAATGAGAGACACATACATAAGAGAGAGAGAGAGAGTGAATGAGAGGCACATACAAGAGACAGAGAGCCAGAGAGCCAGATCTGGTAGGCTATTGTAAAGAGGCTGTCCGGTTGAGATTTATTTTGGGGTCATTGCTCAGTTTCACTTCTGTCGGTTGCTAGGCCTCTCTCTTCCTCTGGGTCACCTCAGGCACGCGCTCTCTCTCTCTCTCTCTCTCTCTCTCTCTCTCTGCAGGGTTATGACCCCTGTGACCTCTGGTGGCCGCTCACTTAGGGGAGCATGATGGGAGGGAGGGGGCGTCAGCTGAAGGCAGCCAGCTTTGTGGCACGCGACACGCAATGAGGCTCGTCAGTCTAGATGTTTCTATATGTATATCAGGGATGCAAACACATGCATGACAAAAAAAGAGAGAGCTACCCGAAGTCGGAAAAAAATATGACGGCGTAATATCCTATTAACATGAGAAGCCTGGTGTTTTATTGGTCCTTAATGTGAAAAGTAAACAAGGTTTTAGGTAAATAAGGTGCAAAGTCAAACCGGGAAAAGGGATTCCGGAAATGATTTTGTTGGAGGACCAATCAGCCCTTGCCGTTCCCGTCCGTCGACGGATAGTTAAAAAATATTGGATGTGCACGTAGACTTGCGTCATGTCAAATCATATCTTGATTTGTCGCGCCACACCTTCACCCTGCACAGGCGAGCGCGTTCACAAGGATTTGTAGCGCGACAAATTCGCTCGAGTTTCAATATTTCACTTACTGTACGTTACTTACGTTACTGTGAGTTACCCCCAAACAGGAAGGGGCGACACGATTCCATACAAAGTCAACGTAGAGACGCAAATCGGGCGAATCTTTCGCTAGAGAAAACCCGCAACATGATTTGATTTGCAGCGGAACACTTTTACCCGGCACGGGCGTGCGCGTTCACGTGGATTTCCAGCGCAACACGTGGATTTCCTTTCGCTCGATTTGAAATATTTCAACTTTGCTGCGACATTCGCGTGATGAAAGTCAATGAGCATGTAACAGCGTGGCCACTGAGTGACATGTGTAACGTAACAGCCAATCAGCGTTAAACCGGCCAACCATTCCCTGCAGTGCAGTCCGGGGTGAAACGTAGCATGAAGGAGAAAGTGACTGTTGCCGTTTTCGACTCCCGGAGCTTTTCGACTCCCGCAAGAAATGCGGCTTTCTTTTGTGATTGTTGCGGCCAAAAATCCTTGATTATACCGCACGTTTTCTTAAAAAATGCGATGAAATATGCGGCATATTCATGCAATTTTATGCGATAAAATAGCGGGAACTTGCACAAATTGCGGGAACTTGCGGAAAAATGCGGGAACTTGCAGAAAATGCAGCTTTTCAATGACGTTCAAATCGCGTAATTACGTCACTTCATAACGTCACTTCATAACGTTCCTTTGGCAACAGGGGGAAATGGCTGCTCTTGTGTGAAGTAAACGCAAAATTTTTCTGCTAAGATATCTGTGACTTTTTGCAACGAAAATGCGGGGATTATTAAATCATGCAAGCCCCACATATTTTGAGCGGAAATTGGCAATTTATGCGTTGAAAGTGCGGCATATTTGAAAAAATGCTGCCCCCGCATGAATATGCAGACTTCGGCTGATTATGTGTTGAATTATGCTATCGCATAATCGCGTTTCTCTGGAGGGACTGGTATATAATAAAATACAATTGTATATATAATATCATAGCCAAAAGTTCTGTGCACCTCCGGATGGCCTTAGCGCGGGGAGCTCTCGTAGGGATTGGGCTTCGCGGGGTTTGTTTACTAGAGTTGGCTCGGTCGCGAACTGAATGAATCAGTTCGAATGAATGAATCTTTAAAGGCAAGCCCATGCCGGACTGAAAATCGGTGTCGGTGACATGAGTCTATATGGTGTGGTCGCTCAAATCGGCCACGTCGGCGTTCATTTCAGCCGATTCAACATGTGTAATCGGCCATTCGAGTCGGTCATTCTTTTACCATTCCGATTGGTGGAGGGCTAGCAGCTTGACTAGCGAATCAGTGAAGCCCGAAAGTGAGAATGGTAGAGAGCTGACAAGGCCAGTATCTCCGTATTGACATCATCCATCGTTTTAGATTTTTCCGTTCAGCGAGTAATCACAACTACAGTACCTACAACCTCACTCTCTGCTGACAACAGTGACTGGTGATGACAGCGTGCTCTGTGTTTTGGTCTAGAGAGGACCTGCTACTTCTGGTTTTCGTGTTTTTTGGCCCACAAAACAGATTAGCGGCGTCTGTCGTTTTGGAGACATTACATCTCGCGCAAGCACGGAACGTACGGCGTCGGCTGTAATCCCGTAGGTGTGTACCGCCCATGTCGGTGTTCGAGTCGGCCAGATTAAATAGCCCGACTTAATTTACCGACGCGAATCGGGCAGTTGGTTCGGTGCGTGGTTGCCTTAAGACGAACTAACCAAACTGGTTCCTCTCTCTCGTTAATCTCGTTTGTTCTCAGACTCGACTCCTCCCAGACCCACTAACTCGCTGACAGTTTGTTCACTCGCTGTGTGAGTGGTGAGGAGGGACCTCCTGAGAGACTTCACGACTCACAAGGGCCAGCCAATCGTATGCTGTTCTAGGACTGAGTCTAGGACGCTCTCGTTGAATTTTAGCCAATGAGAGACAGAAATCAACCGGTTTCTTTGGGAAAAAACAAATGGGCTTAGTGAGCGAGCTATCTATTATTCCCATTGGCCATCTGTTGCATGGACGCATTTAAAGGATACATTTTACTCGAAATTCGTCCCAGCCTTTATACCACATTTTTCACAACCTACCAGCTCTTGTTGTGAAGACTAGTCACCGCACCATTCGTTACAATGGGAATCGGGACGGTCTATACTTTCATAAAGTGTACATATTTGTCATTTGAAATTCGTCCCAGCCTTTATACCACAGATACTCTAGGGTCTATAGCATATAACGGCGTTGTCTGATTACAGTTTAATTCATTTTTCACAATTTACCAGCTCTCGTTTTGAAAACTAGTCACCGCGCCATGCGTTTCAATGGGAATCCCAACGGTCTATGAGTGTGCATATTTGTAATTAGAAATTCGAAGGGTCTCCGTGGTTACTGAGTTGGATTTTGGATTACGTCGACGTAATATACTGAGCGCTTGACACCTGTATGTGCGCATCGATCAACCCTCCCCCCAAAAACATCTTCAGATCTGTGTTCCGTAAATTTCATATTCAACCCACACTGAGTGAGTCAATAAATCTCCCTCAAGATCACTTGGCCTAGTTTTTGGCTTATTAAGTACATTTGGTATGAATGATAATGTGTCATTCTATTTGATACTATTTAACTATATAATAATATATAAAAATATAATAGTGATATCACTTGGCATATGTGATTATTTTGAAATCCTACGCTCTCTGTCCTCCATGAACTGATCACCCCTCCATCCTTACCGCTGATTGGTCCTATCATTTAAACAGTTTTGGAGAGAGCTCTGGACGGCTCTGGGCCAGGCGTCTCAGCAGAGTGTGCACGGGGAGCTCTGACTCACAGGGAGTTGGGCCTGCTGTGGCGCGCTGGGTCCGCCTCTCCGTCGTTGCTGGTCAGGCTGTGTCTGGAGGTCAGGCCCTGGCTGCTGCCGCCGCTGCTGCCCCCGCTGCTGCTGTTACAGGCGGAGGACAAGGGCGCCCGCTGCTGCTGGAGGTCCGAGCCCACGCTGTTCCCCACACTGTTCCCCACGCTGTTCCGATGCTCGCCTGCAGCCAGAGGTAGGTTGGACGTGTGCTATAGTCAGTGATGGGGACCAGGGGGTTTAACGTTCCTGTACTCAGTGATGGGGACCAGGGGGCTTAACGTTCCTGTACTCAGTGATGGGGACCAGGGGGCTTAACGTTCCTGTACTCAGTGATGGGGACCAGGGGGTTTAACGTTCCTGTACTCAGTGATGGGGACCAGGGGGTTTAACGTTCCTGTACTCAGTGATGGGGACCAGGGGGCTTAACGTTCCTGTACTCAGTGATGGGGACCAGGGGGTTTAACGTTCCTGTACTGAGTGATGGGGACCTGGGGGTTTAACGTTCCTGTACTGAGTGATGGGGACCAGGGGGTTTAACGTTCCTGTACTCAGTGATGGGGACCTGGGGGTTTAACGTTCCTGTACTCAGTGATGGGGACCTGGGGGTTTAACGTTCCTGTACTCAGTGATGGGGACCTGGGGGTTTAACGTTCCTGTACTGAGTGATGGGGACCTGGGGGTTTAACGTTCCTGTACTCAGTGATGGGGACCAGGGGGTTTAACGTTCCCGTACTCAGTGATGGGGACCTGGGGGTTTAACGTTCCTGTACTGAGTGATGGGGACCAGGGGGTTTAACGTTCCTGTACTCAGTGATGGGGACCTGGGGGTTTAACGTTCCTGTACTCAGTGATGGGGACCTGGGGGTTTAACGTTCCTGTACTCAGTGATGGGGACCTGGGGGTTTAACGTTCCTGTACTGAGTGATGGGGACCTGGGGGTTTAACGTTCCTGTACTCAGTGATGGGGACCAGGGGGTTTAACGTTCCTGTACTGAGTGATGGGGACCTGGGGGTTTAACGTTCCTGTACTCAGTGATGGGGACCAGGGGGTTTAACGTTCCTGTACTCAGTGATGGGGACCAGGGGGTTTAACGTTCCTGTACTCAGTGATGGGGACCAGGGGGTTTAACGTTCCCGTACTCAGTGATGGGGACCTGGGGGTTTAACGTTCCTGTACTGAGTGATGGGGACCAGGGGGTTTAACGTTCCTGTACTCAGTGATGGGGACCTGGGGGTTTAACGTTCCTGTACTCAGTGATGGGGACCTGGGGGTTTAACGTTCCTGTACTCAGTGATGGGGACCTGGGGGGGAGCCGGCCGCTGATGCTAGCCTCTGTTTTTCTTTGAGTCTACACAGTAGGGAATGGTGTGTAAAGATAGATGTTTTTATGTGTTTTAAACTTATAAAAAAAAAAATATATATATATGTTCCATAACAGATCTATAAAATTTAAGAGATCACTTTGGGCTCTTGTAAGGTCGGATGGCATTTGCTATTATTTAGGATTTTTTTCCTTTCTAATAGATTAATTGATTAATCGGCCCAAGTCTCCGGTAACGAATTTTGGTGTAGCTTATTGAACATACAAATAGTAAAGCGCCACAGTGCTTTCCGTGTTACAATTAAAATTACGCTTTTATCCAAAGCGACTTACATCGGTTAATACACACGTGGACACACCGACGGCAGAGTCAACCATGCAGGCGACAGCCAGCTCGTCAGGAGCACTTAGGGTAAGTGTCTTGCTCAGGGACACATCAACACTAGGAGGAGTGAGGGATCGGACTAGCAACCTTTCGGTTACAAGACAACTGCTCTAACACCTGAGCTAAGCCGACCCACCGTATTTCATATATAACAAGCTTACAGCTTATTAAGACATGTTTCTCGAAATTTGCCTGCGGTCGTAACCATGGGAATAACATGCATAATTTCTGGAACATTCAAATGTAGCATGGAACCCATAAAAATGAAAATTCCATAGCATGAAATTCCATTTACACTTTCAAAACACTTAAATTGTGAAATCAAATCTGTGTGTCTGCGTTGTTTGAGAGTTTTTGAGTCAGCAAGTGCGAATATGTGTGTGTTTGTGTTTTTGTGTTTGAGCGTTTACCTACATGAATGTGTGTGTGTGTGTTTTGAGTGTTTAACTATGCATGCGGGGATGCGTCTCACCTTTCACCGAGTGTGTGGGTGTGTGGAAGAGCGTGAGGGGCCGCTCGCTGCAGGACGGGGCCTTGTTCTCCGCGCTCCTCCGGCGGGACAGTTGGAGCTGGGGGTTGATCAACCCACACACACCAGCCGGGACCTCTCGGAATATCTACACACAAACAAACACCAGAGAGGCTCACGTAAAGCAGAAGGTGTGTGTGCATGCATTTGTGTTTGTGTGTGTTATGTGAGGGGGTGCAGGTGTTTGTAGGTTTGTGTGTGTGCAAAGGTACAGGTGTGTGTGTGTGGGCAGGTGTGTGTGTAGGTGAATGTGTGTGTGTGTGTGTGCGTGTGTGTGTAGATGTGTGTGCGTGTGTGTGTAGATATGTGTGCAGGTGTGTGCGCGTGTGTGCAGGCGTGTGCGCAGGTGTGCGTGTGTGCAGGTGTGCGTGTGTGCAGGTGTGCGTGTGTGCAGGTGTGCGCGTGTGCAGGTGTGCGCGTGTGCAGGTGTGTGCGCGTGTACAGGTGTGTGCGCGTGTGCAGGTGTGTGCGCGTGTGCAGGTGTGTGCGCGTGTAGGTGTGTGTGGTTGTAGGTTTTTTTGTTTGTTTGTTTGTTTGTTTGTTTGTGTTTGTGTTTGTCTGTGTGTGTGTGGCCTACCTTCTCATGGTTCTCTATCAGGATCTCCACCACAATGTTTTGGAACTTGATGTCCATGATGGCCGCCACCGTCTCTTCCTGTGGGCGGAGCAACGTGGGGCCGAAGACCACGCCCAGATTGGCCACGGTCATCAGATTCTGCTGATGGTTATTGGCCACGCTAGGAAGGAGAGACACAATACGTAAAGACCACATGTCTGTCACCCGTAGATTGCTGTACACAGTATATATATATAAACATACATATATATATGTATAATTTTCAGTCAGGTATTTATATTTGGCCTCTTCATTGTCCACTATGAATTAGGGCTTTGACTCCGAACTTCGTGATTCGAATATAGTTCGAATATCAAAAAATAAATCAATTTCAGTGTTTGGAATAAAGTGGTGGGTATTCCTCCCCGTGCAGTGTGTGTCTGGCGGCAGGTCTGAGCCCGACCCCCACCTCTGCTCTAGCGGAGGACAGGTTGTTGTTGTAAACCCATCCCTCTCCCTGTCCCACGCGTCATCAGATACTTACTGAGCATGTTCACTGAACCAGTGGTGAGCAGGAGTAGCTTTAGACTGAGCCTCTCCCCCCCCCCCCCCCCTCCCTCCCCCTGGGTCCATGAGCGGAGTAAATACATAAGTGGTCAAAATAGCCCCGCAGCGCAGCGTCATGCATCTGCTTTTAACAAGTAGGCCACGGCCTTTCATACAAGTGCTCCGCTAAAGCAATCTCCAGAAATAACATCCATGGCTCTGTGAGTGTTATAAAGGGGTTGGAGGAGGGGATATATTGGGCTCGGAACGCAGACGAAACTAGATGGGAGCAGCGTTGATGATATCATAGAGGGCAGGAATTCAGGACGAGCCTCCCTTCAGCTCGGTCCACAAGCAGACGTTAGCCCCGTCTGGCTATTTCGGTCGTTGGCCATCTTTGTCCGGGGACTGAGTACCAATTACGTTTGCATGCATTCAGGGTTTTAACATTCAACATAGTACTTGTGTTAGAAACAGTACACTAACCAATAATGGAGGACCAATAGTACATTATTTCGATAGAAAAATGCAACAAACAAAGAAAAAATAGCACACATACAGTCGCAGTAACACACTGCCGTATGGCAAGGTCACTTCTCTGGCTTCTCTGCTGGACTGGAGGTAGCTAGTGGTTACCTCCTCCAAGTCGGATTTATTACCCATCTGTATTTAGTAATAATAGCCCCAGCATTGGATAAATACATACAGATATACATATATTAGGGCTGGTTAATGCGTTAATATGCGTTAACGCAAATCTTGTTTTGCCACGCACGAATAATACACATTGACGCACCCTATTTTTTTTATTTTACTTTGATTTCGAAAGGTTTTGCCCACAGAATTTCTACATTCCTAATCAGAAATCATTCGTTCCACTTACTTTACATTAAATTACACTTAAATTACAATTGTACTAATTACCTGCCTGTTTACAATTCCCAAATCTGTTTTGTTCCATAAGTTGAGTGACACTGAGTCAGTCAATAAAACTCCCTCAAGATCTCTTGGCCTAGTTTTTACTTATTAGGTACATGTGGTGTGAATGATAATGTATCATTCCATTTGATAACTTCATTAACTTCAATTGGAGTGGATTTAGAATACTTTATACTTTATAAAGGCGATTAATCGCGAGTTAACTCACCCTACTATGCGATTAAAACTATTAATCGTTGCCCAGCCCATATATATATATATATATTTGTGTGTGTGGGTATATATATATGTGTATTGTGGCAACCCCGCGCCAACTGGGGGGGTCGAACCGCGCCAGCACCTGGAACAGCGCCCTCTCCGCGGACAGGTAGTCCGAGGGAGGTACGTGCCGTTCAGCGCGGCGGCGCGGGAGCACGCATCAAGCGCACCCGGACAATCAGGGGCATTGGGATCACCTGGGGGAGGGAGACGGCAGAGGCCTCTTATAGGACCGGACACGCGCACCAGACGGGGCAGACAGCCGAGTTGGAGAGACGTGGTAGGGGGAGAACGCACCAACCCGTACCAACGCCAATGCGCTTCGGGGAGAAGACGAGAGCGATAGAGACGATCCCGTGGCCCCTGAATTCCAGGGGCCACTTACACAGAGAGCGTCTGCAGAGTATAAAATACCAGGCTCACCGCTTAGTCTTTGTGTTGACATCTAGAAAGAAGCAGAGCGCTGCACTGTTCCACTGTGGCAGTGCGGCTGCAGAATGTCTCCACCCTGACTTACAGTGATTGATTTTTAATTGAGCTTATTGTCTTCCCAACTCATGACCCGAGACACAAAGAGAGGCGCTATGCAACACCAAAGCAGCGAGCGACACGCTGGGTGTCATATTGACTGAGTCTCGGTATGTGTGTGCGTGTCTGTATGCGTCCAATTCAAACAGGTCCGACCGGCTGAGCCCACCATTAGTCTCCACCCATAACGGCTAATTCAAGGAGTATCATGTGTCTAAGTGGTCATTACCACTCAATAGAAACTGTGTCTCCGTTGTTAAACTCCACACGTCAACTACACACAGCCTACTTATTGTTTAGATTGTCAAAGGGACACGGTTGGATATGCACAAATATGCATGTGTAAATATGCATCACATAAGGGTTGAACCAACATCAGTGCACAAGTCTAAGCAAGAAAACCAACTTACTTCCAATCCATAAAAGCATAAAGAATAATCTAAGAAGAGAATAGTGACAGACCAGATTCATAGAAACCTTGAATCCCCCCCCACACACACACACACAAACACACGCCGCACACGCATGCGCACCCACGCAACATCGACAGCTGTTGATGTCACTCTGATGGAAGACAACGTTGAAAGGGATTTGACCTCGTTTACGTTTTAATGTGTGTTTGCTCGTGTGTGTGCATCTAAAACGGCCATACAGGGCACAGAGTATAGAGAGATTACACAGAGCACTAATACCTCTGGAGGATTGAGGACAAGCAGAATGAGGCGACAGAGTATTCCAGTAGTGTATAGAGAAAGCAAATCTTGTCTTCCTAGAATCCCAATAGAGAGGAGAACGCAGTATGTCGATTATGAAGAGGGAGCTAGCTAAGGCCTAAAAAAAAAAAATTGGTTCGTGTTGGTTTTCAGTTGAGGTCATGGCTAGGTAGGGAATTTTTTTTATTTTTTCCAGCAGCAGCGAATGATAGGTATGACTTTTTTCTTTATTTTTTTCTTTTTCTTTTTTTCTTTTCTTTCTTTTTTTTCTTTTTTATAGCAGCTCATAAAATAATTTGGGTTGCACATAAATTGACAGGGTCGGTCGGAAATCGAAACCGAACAAAATGTTATTTTAGGCCTAAGGGGAATTTTGAGGGTAGGCTTAGAAGTAATAGCTCAGTAGCTGCAGAAGCTGCAGAACCTTGCTCGTGCCCTGAGTTCATTAGGGCCATCTCCTTAGCTCCGTCTCCATAGCTGGGGAAAACAGGATTTGTAACTGAGGCAAGTCTGGGTTACTATCGCTACATACAGATACGTTGAGCCTACATATCCAGTTTAGAACAATGTTCAGTTGCATATCTCTCGTTGAGCGCTTGGGTAATTTGGTTAACAGCTTCAACACACTTTGCTTGATAGCAATTTCTGACAAGCAAGAGCAATTGCATCCCTGTGTATCTTACTTCTGCAACAAAAATAAATAACATTCTAGTTCTATTCTGAAATGCAACCACATGACCCAAAAGTATATCATCATCTTCGCTTCTAATAGTAAGTCAGTATATATAGTAAGTTTAAGGAAGTAAGCTTGCGAAGAAGTTATAATGTAGCTTAAGTAATAGTACCTTGCTAGCTAAGAATAAGACCCTGTCAACTGTACGCATCTAGCTTTGGAAACGCTGTAGTAAATGTTCCAGGCCTATATGTGGCGCTGTTTCTGCTACAGAAAAAATAATAAGTACAATCAATCAATGTACAGTAAGTAATAGTGTTTACCAAGGAGCTGTATTTAAAGCTAGAAAAAAAAAAAAAAAAAATCAAACAAAAACAAATTAGACGGAAGTCTTACGTTGCCCACCTGGTGGGGGGGCGATGAAGTTTTTCTCATTTTCACCCTGGGACCTGGTTTCAAAAGAATACGTTTGCAGGCACCAAAACCTCGGTGTCCTTCTGACCGGTCGGCCCAAATGTGCAAGAATTCTGCGTTTTTACACAAAAATTGTGGCCAAGTGGACAGGGCCTGAGTTTGAATGTAAATCCAGCTAAATAGTTACATGGTGGCACTACAACTCACTCAGTGACAGCGATCACAACCCAATCAAGTTATTAATCATATATTAGTAATATTTCAATGCTGTTTGTTTTTTAACTAATGCCATTGATGCTCTGCCGTAACCGAGCCAAATTCAGACCAATAAGTGGAACCCAAGGCCAATGACTGTTGAGGCATTATTAAAACCAATTCAACAATTTTTGATTCAATGGCAGAAAAGGTTAAACATATTGACGTATCAAGGCAGCCCGAATTTGAACAACGCACGGTGACGCTGGAAAGGAGCATGGTGGCCCAGCGTCCCTTTGGTCTGCGAGAACGTCTGGAGGTCATACCTGGTGCAAAACTCCCTAGCTCAGTTGCAAAGGATTTGTAACAGAGGTACTATATTATGGAGGTAGTAACTTTAGTACACCTCATTACTCATGATTACTTATTACCACAGTCTTAGTTTCTCTCATTATTACTTATTTATTATATTTTATTATTACTTATTATCGTGATCTATGCTGCTACTAATGTTCACTTATTTTTTTACGCATTTTTGTACTTTTTTAATTACTGTATCATGTATTGGTGTTGCTACGTGACTGTTGAGGAACCAAGCCTAAGAATTTGACTCTTGTGTACATAAGATGTCATAAAAGTAATTCTGTAATTCAGATTCGGATTGGGTTCTGAATGATGTAAAAGCTGCCTGTGTGGGTGTGCGATGCCGCCCCGACCGCTTTGGTCGTTGAGTTATTGGGTAGTTACACTTTCAACACATATTGCAGGATGACTACAGCGGATACGAATTGCAAATGGCAATCAGTGTGTGTCTTACTTCTGTAACTGAAAAGAGGATATAATTGCCAAAGAAAACTATCATGTAGATAAAGGAAGAGATCCTTAGGGATTGGACAACAGTGATAATTAATAATTAATAATAATTATGGTCCTGAGGGGGGAGTGTTATGATCTCATTTAGTGAAATGCCAAGCTCAGCCAGCGCAGAGAAAAATAAACATAACGTCATCAGAGAAATGTGTCAGCTGTAATGGATGTTGATTTTTTATATTATTTCTGTTGCGTAATGCTGCCATGATCCCCAGTGCGGTACACTCAGCACTGGGATGTGCGTGCAGGTTATATGCAGTAGAGGTCCTAGTTTAAGAACACAGGTCTATTTTAAAGCCTTTAAAAAGCTCAACAATGGTGAGGTTTTCTTCAATGCATGACGTGAACATTTTGTCTTCCTCATTTACTCTGAACTACTATTGGTTTTACACAGAAACAAAAGTGTGTGTGAGTTAAGTGTGTGCATGTGTGCGTGCGTGTTTGCATGCGCGTGTGTCAGTGTGTGTCAGTAGGGGGTGTGCCCCTCATCCACCTACTTGGCCAGATGTTTGGTGAGCAGCTCAAGCATCTGTCTGTTCTTCTCTGGCAGCCGGTGGACGATCTGGTGGATCTCAGTCACCCTGGCCTCTGGGTTGTCCAGCTCTGGAGAGGGGGAAGTAAAGCGGACCAAGGTGAGTAGATCATCAGAGATCAACCGTGATGCGTCAAGAACCAGCCAGGGGCATCCCAACAATACTGTGTGTTCACCTGTCTCAAATAGCAATGGTTAGTGTCAGACAGCCACTCTTAGACACACACACACACACACACACACACACACACACACACACACACACACACACACACACACACACACACACACACACACACACACACACACACACACACACACACACACCAGGCCAAAGGCGGCTGTGAGTAGCGAACCAAGTGACATAGAATCAAACCTCAATGGATCTCATAGACAAAGACAAAAGTCGCCTTACAAACTTGACACCACCATGCATCCACGGTCAGCTGTTCCAGTCTCCCACGCACACTTCACAACATTTACGATCCCGTCTTCTATAGGCGTGTCTCTTGTTTGGTGCATGCATACATATCACACTATGAATTATCATCTCGACAGGAAATGAGCATTACACATAAGCACACAAACACGCACACGTGCCCACATAACAAAGGCACATGTTCTCAAATATGCACGCACAAACACGCACGCACACACAGGTGTAAATCCACAGCCCTCTGTATTTCATCAGCACGCTCAGTTGCTATGACGACGTGTGAAATGTTGGCGACATGTTGAAGGCATTAACAGTAATGGTTACCTCAACTGCCACTTCTAGAGAGGCTGGTTTATAGCCACCATAGTTCTGGTTCAGCCTGTAGCACATACACTACAAGTCCACACAAGGCATTTTGGGTAGTAGATTGTAAGGCCTTGGCAACATGCCGCAGCATTAAATAAATAAATATGTCATTATCTTCGATGAAAGTAGATCCATTTTCTCAGTGTTCTTTCTTAAGAACTTAAGTAAAATTTAATATGAAACCAAAATGAGACAACACATGTGGTGGCTTTCATTTACACATGTTAACACTCGCCTGTTGCAAACTTCCAAATCGGCTCAAAGCGAGTCATATCAAATGATAGGGTGTGTGCACGATAAATTACGCAGGATCTCCTAAAAGGTAAAAGAACAACAAGCCAAGAGAGGAAGAGAGAGAGAGAGCGAGAGAGGGAGAGAGGCAGAGAGACAAACAGAGAGAGAGACAGAGAGACAGAGACACAGAGAGAGGAGACACACAGAGAGAGACAGCGAGAGAGGGACAGAAAGAGAGAAACAGAGAGAGCACAAGAGAAAAAGAGAGAGATAGAAAGAGAGAGAGGCAGAGAGAAAGAGAGAGAGAGATAGAGGCAAAGAGAAAGAGCAAGAGAGAGAGAGATAGACAAAGACAGTGGTAAAACTATCAGCGGTAAAGTGAAAAGTTATCAGATCAAAATGTGATCCGTCAAGAATCAGCCAGGGTAATTCAGAATATATTTTTTATTATAGTTTTTAACAGTACCCCTGTGTGTGTGTGTGTGTGTGTGTGTGTGTGTGTGTGTGTGTGTGTGTGTGTGTGTGTGTGTGTGTGTGTGTGTGTGTGTGTGTCTGGCAGGTTGGGGCCGGGGAGCTCACATTAACGAGGGGGGGGGGGGGGGGGATGGAAACGTGGATAGAGAGGGGAGGGCTAGGCTGAGTAGGTTCATCTCAGGACAGGCTCGTCAGAATCTTAGATTAAATACAGATTCACACACGCAAACACACTCAGGTTGACACACATCCACACGCACGCACGCACTCACTCATACGCACACACACACAAGCACACACACACACACACACACACACACACACACACACACACACACACACACACACACACACACACACACACACACACACACACACACACACAGCTGTGAAGTCATTTCCTGCCGCCGTTGCTACAGCCAAACAGCCATTTCCTGCCGTCTGCCCTCATAGCAGCTCAGCCCGCTTCATGAAGCCTTAGCGACCCGGGAATGCAGCCAGACGCCATAGAACGCTTCGCTGATGACAGCAGAGTTAGCCATAAACGAAAGGCCACAAATAGACGCCCAACTGCGTTCAGGTCAAACCGGGGAAAACCAGATCAGAGGGAGTGAGACAGACCTCATCACAGTCAAATGACAGCAGGTAGCCATTGTTCTACAGACGTGGGACAATGGGTGGCTCGGACAAGGATCTCCATTTTTTTTACGCGTTTGAAAGCGTATCCCAATGCACACAGCATGCATTCGTCGCCGTGTTTACTTTGTTTCACTGTTGGAATTGGCACACTCCTGCGATGAAGCAACAACAGGTACATTCAGGATCCTCTCCCCCTTGTGAGCGCGCTGGTCTGCCTGTGCGTCCCTTCTCTTAGGCCCCGCCAGGGAAAACAAATACTGTTCAACAGTTCAACTGAAACGCTAGATCCATCTGGGTTTAGTCATGTGTTGTGGGGTCCAAATTGAGGAGCCATTAAAATAAGAGCCGTTAAGTCATTCAATTACCTTTTACGAAGTGCGAACCAAACATTGATTGCGTTTGTCTGACAAAATGGTCGACGCGGCCATCTTGTGATTGCCTTCTATTGCTCCCACTTCCTTCTAAATGCCCTCTTTCACATCTCAACATCTCGACACCACGGAGCACGGTGTGCGGCGACGCTATTCTGCCGATTTATGCTCGCTGGCCAGGTTCTGCACATGACGACACTATTGACCGAAGTGGTGTGAAATGCACATAACCAGAGCTAGGGTTATGTGGGGCCTAAAAAATAAATAAAATTTGGTTCCTGTTGGTTGTCACTTGAGGTCATGGGTAGGTAGGGAATTTATTTTACTTTTTTATTTTATTTTTTCCAGCGGCAGCGAATGATAGGTAGGTTGTTTTCATTTAAAAGCGAGAAAATTCGCTCATCCTTGCATAGAATGAAGAGGTGCTTTACCATAAGTTTTTTTTTTTAAAGCTCATAAAATAATTTGGCTCGCACATAAATTGACATGGTCGGTCGGAAACCGGAACCAAACAAATATATTCTTTTTTGGCCTAGGTAGCAAAATCTGATAGGTAGCATAAATTGGCAGAACGCCGGCACAGCGGGAGCCAGCAGCCTGATCAATGCACCCACATGAGCATGTAGCCCCCCCAGGGGTGCTCGGTGGGTGTCATGGCAACACACTAGCAGGTGACCCCTCAGACATCACAAGGCCTAGCCCAGGATCACAGCGTC
The DNA here is from genome assembly GCF_902167405.1 of Gadus morhua. Taxonomy (NCBI): domain Eukaryota; kingdom Metazoa; phylum Chordata; class Actinopteri; order Gadiformes; family Gadidae; genus Gadus; species Gadus morhua. The sequence continues at coordinate 10,328,254 of NC_044054.1, forward strand.
TACCGCTGTGTATGACTGCTCGGAGCCGGCCCCCGTGGCGCCCTGAACATCCTCCTCCTTCTCATTAGAGCCACCGGCGCACGCCTGATTTTCAGACGTCTGGCCATAGCGACGTCACGGATTTAGTGCATACACAGGATACCGGGTACCTTCCCCACATTAAACAGGGTTTATTTTTCATTTGACAGTTGGGAGATTCTGCCGACGCGTTTATCCAAAACGATCCTAATGTTTCCATTTAAAAGCTGATGACTGATTGTTTTTTAGTTCTAAATAATGTTTTACAAAACATAAAGACAGAAACCCTAAGAAAAGAATCATCCAAATTCGCTCCTACGGGTTACTGACCTAAACATCCTTCTACTATGGCCTCAAAACGATTGACCGGCAAAAGCCTTAAATATCTTGTTGGCGTCGGAACTGCACCCTGAATTGTGCTAAACGGTTTGATGTAACTGTCCTCTGTATTGAACGTGGTTTCAACTAGGGCCGGGCTTACCAAGAGGATGCATCAACAGCTGGTCGGGGCTCTAGGACTGATACGTGCCATGGGAAACACGCACATGCACATGCATACTCACAACAAACACACACACACACACACACACACACACACACACACACACACACACACACACACACACACACACACACACACACACACACACACACACACACACACACACACACACACACACACATACAGAAACACTCACTGGCAGCCTTGATGAAGTTTCTCTGGTACTGGTATGTCGTAAGTGGAGCAGGGAGCATTCTGGAGAAACAAAGAAGAGAAAAGGGAGATTTTATTAAATAAATAATACAAACCGTTGGAGCTTGTGTAAAAAGGAGAAAAAAAATCTACCCCCCCGGGGAGACTTAAAAACTAGACGTTGGTGAACTGGTCCCTATCTCCCTTTGTTCAAATACTTCCCCTAACTCATTCGGAGGAGTTTACCCAGCTGGAGCCCACTTTACAACGCCTCACAAAACTAATGGACCCAGAAGACACTGTGTGTGTGTGTGTGTGTGTGTGTGTGTGTGCGAGAGTCTTTCAGTTATGTAGTCTAGAATCATTTAAGACCAGTGTCTATTCACTTTTTTCTATCTATCTATCTATCTGTCTGTCTGTCTGTCTGTCTGTCTGTCTGTCTGTCTGTCTGTCTGTCTGTCTGTCTGTCTGTCTGTCTGTCTGTCTGTCTGTCTGTCTGTCTGTCTATCTATCTATCTATCTTTCCTTCTTTCTTTCGAGAGGCAGACAGAGAGAGACCCTCCATGGTCTCCACTATGTGACAAGGCTCTCTTAGAGAGCTCTTAGAGGGCTCTTAGGAGAGTGGCTTCTCGTACTCACTTATGAGCAACACCAACTTCAGGGTGGATGACAGAATGTAACATACGAAAAGGGGAAAACACACAGTGCGGTGCGTGTCGCCAAACGATGGTGGGACAAACGGAGGCCAGGGCTGGGTTTCCACGGCGATACGGGCGAGCGGCCGGCTTGCCCTTGAGCGTGTGGCATAGGGGGACGTGATTTCACAATACATCGATGACGGACGGACAGACGGCACGCAACAGACCCACGTGCTGCCCCCTCCTAATGGCTTTAAGGATAACACCCTGCAGAGGTGTTTCTCTCACTCTGTCCACATCACTCTTCTTCTTGCTCTTTTGTTATACATCCATCCCTCAATCCACGCAGATTTCCCGTTCATCTTTTGTTTTGACCATCCATCGGTATACTCCTATACATTTTAAACCTACCATATATCCATCGATCAATATTTTTGATCGATCCATCCATATTTATTTATATCCATCAATGCTATCTCGCCTATCCCTCCATATACCACCACATTTACCATACATCCCTCTATATTTTCTATCTATACGTCCATATTTCCAATGTATCACTCTATATTTTCAATCAATCCCTCTATATGCCTCATCCATCCCTGCTCTATATGCCTCATCCATCCCTGCTCTATATGCCTCATCCATCCCTCTATATGCCTCTTCCATCCCTGCTCTATAATCCTCATCCATCCCTCTATATGTCCCATCCATCCCTCTATATGTCCCATCCATCCCTCTATATGCCTCATCCATCCCTCTATATGCCTCATCCATCCCTGCTCTATATGCCTCATCCATCCCTCTATATGCCTCTTCCATCCCTGCTCTATATGCCTCATCCATCCCTCTATATGTCCCATCCATCCCTCTATATGTCCCATCCATCCCTCTATATACCTCATCCATCCCTCTATATGCCTCATCCATCACTCTATATGCCTCATCCATCCCTCTATATGCCTCATCCATCCCTGCTCTATATGCCTCATCCATCCCTCTATATGTCCCATCCATCCCTCTATATGCCTCTTCCATCCCTCTATATGTCCCATCCATCCCTGCTCTATATGCCTCATCCATCCCTCTATATGTCCCATCCATCCCTCTATATGTCCCATCCATCCCTCTATATGCCTCATCCATCCCTCTATATGTCCCATCCATCCCTGCTCTATATGCCTCATCCATCCCTCTATATGTCCCATCCATCCCTCTATATGCCTCTTCCATCCCTGCTCTATATGTCCCATCCATCCCTCTATATGCCTCATCCATCCCTCTATATGTCCCATCCATCCCTGCTCTATATGCCTCATCCATCCCTCTATATGTCCCATCCATCCCTCTATATGCCTCATCCATCCCTCTATATGTCCCATCCATCCCTGCTCTATATGCCTCATCCATCCCTCTATATGTCCCATCCATCCCTCTATAAGTCTCATCCATCCCTCATGTTGAAACCGAGCAGCAGCAGTGTCTGGGCGCGTTCCACCACACACCTGAAATAGTACTTGATGGCACTGGTAATGGTCTTGATCTCCCACTCTTGGCCGTCCAGCTCCACATCAGCACAGGTCTTGGGGTCTGCAGTGAGGCGCACACGGGGGGGGGGGGGGGGGTGAGCAGGCGGTCAGACAGTGAACAGGCAGTAAGTAGGTCAGTTGGACTGATGGGGCCCCTTTCCCGGGCAACAGGTCCCCGAGTGCTTCAGGATGACATTAACAACGGTGAAACAGAAAACATACTGTGGCTATTTCACACACTGTGAAATAAAACAAGCATTGCAACAGGCAATGCAAGACGGGGGAGCAGTGGGGGGGGGGGTCATATGCCATCGGTTGTTCGTGACACGCAGTGGTGTGGTTTCTCCGATATGAATCTCTGTCATTATGCGGTCATGTTTGGCCAGAAAGAAACGCAAACCCACCAACACCGATATCCTTTTGAGGGGTATTTTATTGCAGAAATGTACTTCACTTACTTACTTATTGTGTGATTATGACAGAAGGAATTTGGTAACATTCCTTCGATTATATATCCCTTCTCTGTCTCCACTTGCTTATCATTCCCACTACATGGCCATCCGTCTGTTGACTTTAATCCTTCCTCTGAGAGCTATTTCGGGATTAAGTTCCGCTCCAGCTGGGACCACTGAAATGCCAACCTGAATACGCGCGGATACACATGTAAACGGTTGTCACCTAATGTGTGTGGGCAGACGCGTACACGAGTGCGTTCATGCTTGTGGTTGGACTGTGTGTGTGTGTGTGTGTGTGTGTGTGTGTGTGTGTGTGTGTGTTTGTGTGTGTGTGTGTGTGTGTGTGTGTGTGTGTGTGCATTATTGAGTCATGCTTACCCATAGCAAGGCCCAGTAGTTTCTGTACTCTTGAGTTGACTCCAACAATTCTGTACAATCCCTGCTCGTCTATACCTGCAGCGAGAGCAGGTGGGGGAGGAGGACAGAGGAGCAGGAGAGGAGGAGAGGAGATGAGAAGAGGTGAGCAGGAGAATAGAGGAGGAGGAGGAGGAGGAGGAGGAGGAGGAGGAGGAGGAGGAGGAGAGACGGGAAAAACATCAACAATAGAAACCAAGAAATTAGTTACAGGCCTTTATCGATTATCTGTGTAACAGTTCTAGTCATCCTTTCTGTCCGTCTGCGAGGGTCTGTCTGCCTATTGCACGTCGGTATGGCAACAAGGCTGTACCTCTGGTTTCCAATGCATAGATGAATTTCTTGACCACGTTGAAGCCTATCACGTCCAGCTGGGCCACTGAGAACCAATCACAGAGAGACAGAGTCCATCAGTCCAAACAGAGATTCTACAGGACTCGGACTGAACTCAACCCACGGTAATGAAGTTAGCTCACCGCCTTCTGATTGGTGGTCTCTGTTCAGGTTGTACACCTGCGGTTGCAAGAAAAAAAACAACAATATGTATTGAACACGTGTTTGACTTTATTGTTTCAATCGGTGCTCCTGGTTTACACTGTATCCTACGAGCCTACGAGTGCACGACGGCTGGCTGCACACCAAGTAGACCAGCCGGAGCAGTGGACATGCTATAAGGGGGCAGAAACCCATTACATAAAGAGTTGACCTTTGAACGTCCTTGGTAACCGTGGTAACCTACTGGCTCTCTGCCATCCATGGCCTCCATCCACAGCCGGCGGTCCTCCTCTGAGAGGGCCTGCATGGTGATCACCCCAGGCCTGTACACACACACACACACACACACACACACACACACACACACACACACACACACACACACACCCACAAGTAGTCAAAGGCACACACGGAAAGACAAACAGACGAATACACACACACACACACACACACACACACACACACACACACACACACACACACACACACACACACACACACACACACACACACACACACACACACACACACACACACACACACACACACACACACAAAAGACAAACCAATTCCAGTTAATGTCCACATACATGGAAATACAAATACGTTGCATTCACAACTAGGAAGTATTTCTCCACAGGGGTCTCTTGAGGAGAATGACATCAGAAACAGTCCCTGCGATTTGTTCTGCTGACGCCAGCACGCACACACACACACACACACGCACACAGAGAGATATACACTCACACACACACTCACACACACACACACACACACACACACACACACACACACACACACACACACACACACACACACACACACACACACACACACACACACACACACACAAGATAAGATGAGATAAACCTTAATTAATCCCGGGAGGTATTTCAGGTGTCATAACAGCAACAGCAATGTGTATGAAACACAGGAGTGGTACAGTTGAAAGTCTCGTGGAGGAGTAAAGAACCAAGATATTAGGAATTAATATAACAACAACAAAAAATAAAGATAAAGTAAAACACTGAGCAGCTGGCTCTATAAATCAGAACTGAATATCAGAAAGGGATTCGGTGCAGTCAGTCAATTGTCATATGTGATTCAGTGCAGTACAGTCTGTCAAATGTACACACAAATATTAAGTATATAAATGTAAGGTCTCGTCAATCACTGCCTATCAATAGATATAAATGTACATCTAGAATTATGAATGATTATTCGAAGGAATGAATGAATATAAGTCCATGCGCAAGTGCATTCAGTCACTTCTGAGACATGGCACACAGATAAACACACAAACACACGCACAAACACAAACACACACACACACAGGCTGAGACCCATCAATCTCATCGAGTCCAGTCTGTGCTCTGCCTTTCCAATCAGGCCTGCTGTCAGGTCACGGGCTCTTAGCAGTATATTGTATGTCGGCACAATCCCCCCCACAAACTCACTTACACAACGCATAACACACACACACGCACGCACACAAAATCACACAGATGCTACACACACACAATTACACACCATTGGTAGGACATGAATACTCATCGCAAACAGACACATATGCATGGACACACACCTTCTCACCTACTCGCCCCCAAGCACACACACACACACACACACACACACGCACACACACACACATTGAAGATGGAGGCTGACTGGTTTATTCTAAGAAATCCATCAGATCCCATTTCGATCTCCCCCCTGGTTGAACGTGTCCCTCCCTGCCAGGCCACCTCTCTGTCTCCATCTGTCTCCCTGATTTACCTTGTGTGCTGGGTGCCTCTTTGGTGTCTAGGGGTGTTCAGGGAGGCTGAAGGGGGGGAGGGGGGTGAAAGAGATAGAGGTGTGTGTGTGTGTGTGTGTGTGTGTGTGTGTGTGTGTGTGTGTGTGTGTGTGTGTGTGTGTGTGTGTGTGTGTGTGTGTGTGTGTGTGTGTGTGTGTGTGTGTGTGTGAAGTTATGGAAGCAAGCAAATCACAGCTATAATGTTTTGAATTTTAAAAGCCATTGAACTTTGTAAATGGAAATATGAACCCCCTTGAATTCATATCATTGAAATATTCAACTTTGAAAACAAGGTCACTTGAAGTCGTACCATTTCAAAAACACGATTTCATACATTTTTTTGTTAATGCTCACTAATTCAGATTAGCATGATTTACAATGGCCAGGCCGAAGCAATCGGCCTGACTGTAATTGAAGTTGTAAGGGTCCCCGAACCAAACAACTGACAGGAGTTTTATTGTTCTTCCTATTTGCTCTCGTTGGGTTTAGTTCTCCCGCCATTTTCTTTGATTACGTGAGGGACAGGCTGCGCACCCAGGCCAGCAGTAGGTTTGTTGCTTCTTGATTGCTTCAACCTGTTTTTTGGAATTCCCGGCTACTTGTGTACGATTTTCTATTTTATTTTATCAATTTTATTATCTGTATTTTGACAACTTGTGATATAAGTTAATATTTGTTGTATCTGAATTAATTAACATTGAAAAATAATAATTTAAGAGCTGTTTCTAAAATAATACGAGTTGAAATGTCAAATTTGATTTTCCATGAGGTGGATTTAAAACAAATACTTTTGGATGACTTATTTTCTAAGTACAATATTTCAACGTTAAGTAATTTCAAGGGTGCATACATTTCTTTGTACAAAATTCCATGGCTTTTGGCATTCAAATCATAATGGCGGGGACTTGCTTCCACAGATCAGGGAAAACAAACCGACGAAGGGTTTGTTTACAAAGCCTGACACATCCTCAAACTACAGGGCTAAAGCGACTCGGGAGCACCACCCAGTGGCAGCTCTAAGCTATGACACAATGAACACATCGTGTGAATAAAGAAAAAACGTAAGTAAAGAAAAAACAAACACAGCTCACACAGGTAAAGATGCACATACTCATACACGCACACACACCTGTCCATTGCCTCCACATCAAAGCAGAACCTCTTCTCTATTGACTCCGTCTTCCTCCTGATACACGACTTGAGAATGAAGCTTTCCTCTTCTCCCTAAAGATGGGGGGGAAGAGAGAGAGAGAGAGAGAGAGAGAGAGAGAGAGAGAGAGAGAGAGAGAGAGAGAGAGAGAGAGAGAGAGAGAGAGAGAGAGAGAGAGAGAGAGAGAGAGAGAGAGAGAGAGAGAGAGAGAGAGAGAGAGAGAGAGAAGAGAGAGAAGAGAGAGTGAGTTAAGGGACCAGCCAGCAGGACTGCACAGTTTAAGACATGCAAAAGCAGTCAGCCGACAAACAGTCAGCCGAACAGACAGACTGTAGGACCGACAGACAGTAGGAACGACAGTGAGCTCACCACTTTCCCTCCTGACTTCTGGTCAAACAGGACGGTGGTCATCCTCTTGGGCTCTCTCTGGTACGTACAGTAGTACTTGACCCAGGAGGACACAAAGGGACCTGGGAGGAGGAGGCGGGCAGGGGGGCGTGATGGACAGGAGGGCGTTGGAGACAAGGAACAAAGGCAAACTAGGAAGAGGATCTCGGAAAGAATGAAAGAATGCAAAACTACTCATGAAAGATGAAACAAGGATATAGAGAAAATAATACATTTGAACCTGGTAAAAATAAAAGTGCGTACAGTATGTGTGTGTGCGTGTGCGTACATATAAATGTATATGCATGTATATGTATGTCATTTACAATTTCTTTTTCAAAATAAAAGTCCCACAGATAGCTGTGATGTGTGTGTGAGTGGGGGTGTGTACGTTTCTCCTGGATGAAGAGGTAGCCCTCCATGATGTGCTGGCTGTTGCTCTTGTGCTCGTGGGGGTTCTCCTTCATCTTCCTCATCAGGCTCTCCACCTCCGAGCGTGTGCTCTCAAAGCGGTTCCTCGTCTGCGCGCACACACACGCCCAAACACACACGCGCGCGCAAACACACGCACAAAGACGTACAAGCACACACACACACAAAAACACAGACACACAATCGCACAAAGACAAACGCACAAGCAAACACAAACATACATGTGATAGCAAGCTATTTAGGTTCAACAATACACAAGAAAAATGTACGACGACAGAAAAGTTGTTGCTTGCACTCTTAAACACGTGAAGCCCTTGCTGGCCTGCAGTGAGACTTGAGATTGCGGTTTTTCTACACTGTTGCTTATAGGTTGTTAAGCTTTATGAGGCCAAGGGACACCACCTTCTCAAGCACCACTTCACATAGTAAGGCAAGATTATATAAAAAGTTACACATATTACCAGGGAATTATATGTACTAGGATATTGGCAATCAATATTTCATACATTGCAGGCTGCAAAATTATGATGTTAGCAGTAAGGTAACCGTGTGTGTGTGTGTGTGTGTGTGTGTGTGTGTGTGTGTGTGTGTGTGTGTGTGTGTGTGTGCACGTGTGTGTGTGTGTGTGTGTGTGTGTGTGCACATAGGTGCTGTCATACATTCTGTATGCTGATGGTCAGATCTGTCTTGAAGTGGTTGAAGTCTTTGGCCAGTTCGTAACCATGGTGATAGTAGGTGAAGAGGCCTTGGAGGAATGCCAACAGCTGGAACAAATAGCAAAAAAACATAAACATAATTGATGCCATTCATATTCCGCCACCATTAACAGTGGGGGGCCTTGAAAGACTTGACCCAACATGAATCCATTGCGGAGGACGACCTAAAGCCGTCTGGATCAGCGTACCGGCTCCACAAAGTCAAACATCTTGCGTTCCTGGACCTCCTGCACCTTGAAGACGTACTCCAGGGAGACCTCGTAGAAGTGCTGCCGCACGCTGTCCACCTGGCTGTCCGCCTGATGCATCACACCACAAGGGGCAACATGAGATTCACCGCGCTTAAACCGTGCTGGTGTCGCCTGTGGCAACTCAAAGACAACTTTACCTTGACCGCCTCACATTCACCCTTTCAAGCACAGATTGATACACCGACGGCCGCGTCTACCGTGCTAGATGACAGCCCAACTCGTAGGGAGAGGATGGGGTGAGGTGCCTTGCTCAGAGACACCTCGACACTTAGTTGGGAGGAGTCCGGGATCAAACCCGCAACCTTCCGGCTGCAGGCAGATTTGATGCATGCTCTACCTCTATAGGCAATGCACTATATCGCCTCGGATTATGACGATGGTTAAGAGTTAAGATAGAGACGGAAACATGGATGGAAAGTATCATTGAGAATGGAATGAACGGATGACAGTTGGTAGTATGGATGGTTGAATAGCAGGATGAATAGATTGATATATATGGAGGACCTGATCGAAGGACAAGCTGATGGATGGACATACACACACGCACACACACACACACACACACACACACACACACACACACACACACACACACACACACACACACACACACACACACACACCTCATGCAGATGAGACTCCTTCTTCTTGGCGGAGAGGCTGAGGTGCTTGTCCAGCACGGCACAGTACTTCTCCGTCTCCTTGTCGTACTTCTTTCGGGCCTCCTGTTCAGCAGGAGCACAAAGACAGCTGCTCAGAAACGCCACATGAACACGACGGCATCGGGGTCCACACCAGGTCATCAACTTGTGTAGGTGAACCTAATGGCAGTGGCAATCAAATGTAGAGTAAACAACCCCCCCCCCCCCCATGGTAGCCAGTGGGAGAGCCTTGTGCGACCGATCTGTCCAAGGGGATGATTGAAGTCGCATTAAATAAGGATTGCTTGTGTTTTAAATAGCTTTCTTAATTGTCCAATTGTATTGTATTATTTGTATATGTTTCAATGTTGTCCTGGTTGTTTGACCGAATGATTATATCTATTGTTCATTTCTATTCCTGCTTTTATCTGTATGTTGTAATCCCGGCATCATCGGAAAAGAGAGCCTGCTCTCAATGGATCCCCTGAATAAATAAAGGTTCAATAAAATAAATAGTGAAAGCCTCCACATATAGCCCCGCCCCTAAATGAAACCTCTACAGAGCGGCCCGGGAGGTGTCTCCATAATGATGACAGCTAGAGGACTGACTCACACAGGGCGCTTGGCTTTCCTTTAGCGGGGGGATATTTCCTCATTAGGTTCAAGGTTTGCCCAATAGTAGCCCTTTAGCAGGGGTCAGGAGATTTCTACCCCCCATCCCACTTTGCTCCCTGTGTATGCCCAAATAAATATTTTATTCGTTTTCGTTTTTTTATGTATACGTATCCTACATTCTCCAATCCTCTAGTCTGTTAACATTAAGGGGATCCCAACTCAAATGAGGTCAACCATGACGAGCTCTTAAGCCTCCATCTGAAAGAGGGCCCCCTATTGGCAGAAGTCTGTATGGATTTGCTTTTGTTGCCGTGCGAGCTGTGTTGCTTTTTGCCTTCGTTCCATTCATCTAACCAGCGTCCAGCTGTAGATGAGGGGAAAGTGAGGCCTCGCACACACACAAACACATAAAGACAGAGAGAGAGAGACCAGAGACCGAGAGAGAGAGAGAGAGAGAGAGAGAGAGAGAGAGAGAGAGAGAGAGAGAGAGACCGAGACCGAGACCGAGAGAGAGAGAGAGAGAGAGAGAGAGAGAGAGAGAGAGAGAGAGAGAGAGAGAGAGAGAGAGAGAGAGAGAGAGAGAGAGAGATGGAGAGAGAGTGGGAGGCGGAAGGCGTATCTGGCTGAAATCTGAATTCCAGCCTCTCCCCTGACAGCAGTATACTTAAAGCACACCTGCTGGCTGAGGTCATTCCCATTTCCTCATGTTAACACGAGAAGCCTTGCCTCATCACAGGGACACACATGTGCTGGTGACTAATCCATGAAGACATTCAGCAACAGTGTTGCCCTGAAGAAAACATACATGATTCACCATAATTCGTTGCGTTGATATGTGTTTGATTTAGCTTTCAAAGTTTTGTTCACCAACTAAAAAACAGGCATTAAGACTCCTTAAGAAGGATAAACAGAGACTAACGAGCATAAAATGCAGTTTAAATAGTTGTCTTGTGCTTTGCACATTGTGACTGTACTCATGGTCAACTTCCTATGGGGAATAATGTGACGGTTCTAGCGTTTTGTTTAGGGGCATTAAGCCTTGTTAAGCTAATGACTTTCAATTCAGAACCTCTGAAGATTTTGAGCTATTGATCGGATAAACCTTAATACTGTATTGCATTTGTGTTTAGTGACATATGTGTATATATATATGTGTGTATGTCTGCGGGTTGGACGATGCCTGTGTCTAAACTAAAGCATACAGTAGTCGCCTAAGTGTCCCTTGTCATGTGACATTGGTCACAGCCCAGCCATAGTCAACAGGAAGTAGAATGCTGAGAGCAGGAGCCCCAGCCGTAGAGCACAGCGGGGAGGATCTGCGCTACAACGTGTGTTCACTCAATGTCTGACTTTTCATTTTAGTGTTTTTGTATGTATGCCAAGGGGCCACAACAGGGAAACGACGCAAAATAACCGTGTTACCGTTCTTCACCACATGAGGGAAGTGTCCCACAGACATCAGTTCAGGCATAATAACAGAGATATCGACAGTGAAGGAGGCCAACAAGTTCTCCATTATTTTAGAATAACGTGGCATTAAAGTAAGCCTAATGACTTCCCTGGAGTATAAATATTAATAAATAAATATGTTTGTGTTTTTGTATCACCCTTGAACATTTTAATAAAATCCTGTGGTTCAACAGACCTGAAATAATATATTTTTAAAGATTCCAATGGCACGTAGATGGGAGGTTGAATCACAGCGTTAAAAAGGGTTATCCATACGATTTTTTTACTATCAAAGTGGAGAACCAACTGATTGAAGATAAGTCTCACTTATTAAACCGGCTATCGGCTGCAATGTCCATTTAATTCTGCAAAAGGTGCACAAATCCCGACACCTAGGTGACGGTAGCTAGCGTGCCCTTGCTGCCGTTGGACTGGGGCAGTGTTGAGTTGCACGCAAGCCTGTGCAGAGCTAAACTGGGATTAGCATGATGGTCTACTGACCTTGGGATGTAGAGACAGATTATTCACTTCATATCCAATCACAGAGCACACAATGGAAAATTGTGTGACAAACACGGTTGCAATCAGCAATCTTATTATTGTGCATGATGTTTGGATTGCGGCTAATTAATGATGTTATGATATTCGTATCATGTTCTAGCATATAAATGGTGTGTGTGTGTGTGTGTGTGTGTGTGTGTGTGTGTGTGTGTGTGTGTGTGTGTGTGTGTGTGTGTGTGTGTGTGGGGGGGAGAGTGTGAGTGTGTTGTCACGGTTACCTTAGCAGCACTGATCTGCTCTTTCCGGAACCGTTCCAGGGGCAGGATGAGCACATCGTTGGCGTTTTCAATCTAGAGCAAGGTAATGTGTTGTATTACAGAACACGACAGCCAAGCACAGCACAGCACAGTACAGTACAGTACAGTACAGTACAGTACAGTACAGTACAGAGTAGCCCAGTACAGTACAGTGTATGACAGTACAGTACAGTGTAGCCTAGGACAGTACAGTACAGTACAGTACAGTGTAGGACAGTACAGCACAGAGTAGCCCAGTACAGTACAGCACAGTACAGTACACCACAGTACAGTACAGTGTAGGACAGTACAGTACAGGACAGTACAGTACAGTGTAGGACAGTACAGTACAGTGTAGCCCAGCACAGCACAGTACAGTGTAGGACACAACAGTACAGTACAGTGTAGGGCACAACAGTACAGTACAGTGTAGCACAGTACAGTATAATACAGTACTTTACAGGATAGTGCAGCACAGTGCAGTACAGCACAGTACAGTACAATATAGTGTAGCACAGTATAGTACAGTAAAGCATAAAGCAGACACTAAAATGATTGCGATAATTGAGCTATGACTCAAAATGAACTTGTGGTGGATATATGTTTAATGTTTTAATACTTGGTTTTTGGAACCAAATGGGGTCTTTGGTTATTGAACCAAAGTATCTAGGTTAAATCTTGCTAGATAAAAAAGCAAGATTGAAAAAATACAAAGGTGAACAGATGACATTGACTTCCAGATCAGTCTCCAAACCAAGGCAGACTACAGTTTCTGCTAGGGCTGGGTATCGTGGCCAATTTCCTAAATCGATTAGATTTCGATTCATAAGGTTCTGAATCGAATAATCACGATTCGATTTGATTCAATCTGCTCTTAAATAAGGAAAATGGCTCAACTGTTTTAGAAAAGACAAATGTGCTTCACTTATACTCTTCAACTTAAACAACAGTTTTAAGAGCAAACTTGTAAATTGGACAGCTTAAACTTGAGCTGTAAACAAAACTGTCTCAAGTCTCAAAAGTCCAATTTTGAAATTAGAAAGGAATTGCAAATGAAAGTGTACTTGAACTACAACATTCTATCACTTTAAATTGCATTAAGGCATTGTTTATTAAAGTGCAAAAATAAAAAAATCGATCTCATGCCCTATGAATCGATTTTTTTACCCAGCCCTAGTATCTGTTGTATCTTCCAATGCAGATCCTTTTGACTGCCTCGGGATACTATGTATGTAACTTAAACTTTTAAAACATTTAGAAAATGAAATAATTAAAAACGAATTAGAATGTAGAAATAAATTAAGAAATGCTTCTTAATGTCAGAAAGAATCCACATATCTGAATTTTAAACCTAGTTAGAGCCCTTGTTGACGTAGTGCCAATGTATTGCCTACACAGCCATCAATGGTAAAACAAAGGCAGAGTGCAGTATCTTCATTTTCGGGGTTTTAGGTCAAATATATTGTTTATTTTTTGGGGGATCAGCTTCCTCAATGATTCATAGTTTATGATTGGTATATCTCACAACAGAATAGGCCATTGAATCGAAAAACTTGTTGTTTTCAGTTTCATTGTTGATGCAGATATTGCGATTTGTGATAGAATACCGTCTGAAGTACTATACAACAGAAATGTATAGCAGTGTATGCTTAGTACTGCGTAACAGTACGGTATTACAGTGTCTGACTGTGGTACAGTAGCAGATGTAACTCACCATACGGGTCCGCTCATCTTCCAGGTTCTGCAGGACTCCTGCAAACTCCTGCAGAGACTTGGCTGTGGACGGGCCAAGCGACAGATGGATGGAGAGAGACGATGAGACCGAGAGCGAGAGAGAGAGGGAGATGGAAAGGTAGAGAGAGAGAGAGGGACAATGTCAAAAGAGAAAAAAGCTTATATCGAGAGAGAGAGAGAGAGATGGCAAGCGCTCAAAAGTGAAACGGAGCCATAGAAACGGGGATGAGATCGGGAAAGAAAGATAGTAAAATGTATTGGAGAACGAGGGTGAGAAAGCCATCTTGTGTAACGCTTATCTCGTCACACAGAGACTTGGCGGACAGCAGTCTGCTGATAATGACACCAGTTTGCAGGCTAGTTAAGCAGTGTTCAGTCATTTGTGAAAGCTAACTTAGCAAGCTCCTACTTGTTTTTGGGTTGTCTCTCGCTCTCCCTTCTCTCTCTGTCTCTCTCTGGCAAGCAAAGCATGGCTGCATTGTTTCAGGTTAGAGTTTCCACTTCCAGTGCCCGACACATCCAGCGTCCAACACACCATGTGCAAGTTCACATGCACACAGGTTCAGAGACACATACACACACTTATAATGATTTAATTTAGGAATGCCAGTTACATCTTACTATGAAGATGTTCTGAGCTTTAGAATGTGTAAGGAGCAAAACAGCCGTAAGTAACTTTTAATATAACTCATAAAATGCTATCAATCCTTTTTTCCCCGTAAAAACATCTGGGCTTTGATCCAGTTCGGATCAATAGCGAAGTGAAGCTTATAGTAAAATTCATAATTTCCATTCATTGCCAGCAGGTTTCAGTGGTGGTATTAACACGGTAGGAGTACTTTGTCACTGCACTTAAGTTTATTTGTCAGGTATCTGTACTTTACATAAGTATATTCTATTTCTGACACTATCCACTTTAACTCGACTACGCTTTCTAGAAAATGCCTATTTTACTGCACCACATTTCCAAAACACTTTGGTTTTCATAACCAGGATTTATTGTCATCAAGTATGTTTAAATGTAACCAAAGTGAAGGAACCAATCTTCTAACCAATCAGACCCCACAGCATGGATTCTCCACCAGAGCGCACTCAGAAGAGAAGCAGGGCTATCTGGTGTTGGTCTAGCTGCCGCATCTAAAGGACTGATGAGAGAAATCCTGGATTCTGTGCAAGATTGAACAATTGTGTTCAGGTCAGGGCCTCGTGCTGATGTATTGCAGTCTTCCCGTTGCACCACCTGTTACAGCTGTTTTCCTGTTACAGCACTTTTTACAGTGCTGTAGGAAGGCTGATGTGGTATGTGATGGAATAAAAGAAAATTTTTAACTTTTTATATTTGAAAAAGTTATATCACCAAGAAAACAAAACCCTATAACATAAAATATATAATAACGATAACAACCACTTAAAGTCTGTCTCCGTGGGTCCTGCCGATTCTCACTCTGGACGGCAAGTGTCACGGTGATAGCCAAGTATTGAAATCATTTTCATTGCTTTGCACATTGCCCAATGTTCAAAACATCTTTGATTTGTGTTAACTTCAACTTTTCCTATTTCATTGTATCTTTTACTCTTAATATTTGAACGATCATCCGAGGCTTGAAACTATTAACTGGGGCCAGCCACCGATCTGATGAACCACTATATGATCACATGAAAATTCAGGCTCAGCAATACAATTAAGTAATGAGTGTCGATTAGTGAGGAAGAGATAGAAATGACGACATTATATATTCATCCATTCCTCTAGATGTTTGTACGAGAGATGGGTGGGACTCACCGATGCAGATCTCATCGTCCGTCTCCGCGTCCCCGATACACTGGAATTTAAACTCGTTCAAAGACTCTGCAAACTTCCTCTTGGCACTTGACAAATCTGAAATAGGAGAAGAATGGGTTGTTTATAAATATGTTATTGTCAAATCATACAAAGTCATATTGACTTTGTATGATTTGATATTCGTATAATATTTTTAATGCAGAAATTCTGAGCAAGAGTGTCCTAGTATGGACATTGTGTCTGTGTGTCTGCGTGTCTGTGTGTGTGTGTGTGTGTGTGTGTGTGTGTATCCCTGGCAGTCGATGGCTGCATGATGTACCAGTTTAACTCCTCATTTAGAAGAGGTTTTAGTTAAATGTGCACTATTCATTCCACGAAGTTCACTGAAACCTGGCCATCAAACTTATTTATATAGTTGATAAAATATTTGATTTCGGTTATGCTCCAAATACATTCCTACAAAGTCTCAAAGCCAAAAGCTGTCACCTCTGTGCAGACCAATTAACCATTACACTTCCATTCCTTAATTCACTTCTCTTAATAAACTCACTTACTCAACTAAAATAATTGGTGGATGGTCTGGCGCAGTAATGTCACCACAACATTCTTTAACTGTGTCTAACAAAGAATTCCATCCAATCCGTGTGCATGCTGGATTGTCAGCACCAGCTCCCATACCCAACCCACAGCACACAGAGTTAAGCCAAACAAGGGGGACCTCCAGAATAAAACAGCTGCTTGAGTCGCTCTTCATACCGCAAGGAACAAGGAATGCAATGAAACCAACTAGCTATCAGTGAAACTAACAGCTATATAAACAGACCCCCTCTATCCAGACTGACAGCAACTGAAGCATCCAGGTGCAATGTCTATTGAGGGAGAGAGAGTGAGAGTGAGAGTGCGAGAGACAGAGAAAGAGAGTGACAGAGAGAGTGTGAGAGAGAGTGAGGGAGAAACATAACAAACAGCAGTAATATGTGGCAAGTCGCATGGAACGCCCAGCGGCTGGCCAAAGACCCACTGAGCAGCAGATAGCCAGCAGGTGCACCTTTGCCATACCAATTATTGTGTGTGTGTGTGTGTGTGTGTGTGTGTGTGTGTGTGTGTGTGTGTGTGTGCGTGTGTGTGTGTGTGTGTGTGTGACGTGTGTGTGTGTGAAACAGACACACAAAATGAGGCATGGGAGTGACAGACCGCAAAGAAATAGCAGAAGAAAATGAAGAATCAACGATAGTGTGTGTTTGTAAGCACAAACACTCCCTGCTTGAACAGCCAGTGAAACGCAGACCTAATGGCCCCTGAAAACACTGGCTGACAGCCTCATCATTGGTCTAGAAAACACACGTACACACACACATACACACACACGCAAACAATCCCACCAACACTTTATCCCCGAATGGCTTGAGAAACAAGCCGAGAGCATTCCATTGACATGGTGAGTCAGGAGGGGCTAGTGAGGCCACAGGGGAGGGCGCAGTGATGTCTCCCTACCAGACGGACCAGAGGCCTTAACTACAGGAGCCACAACAACACCGTCCTCCACATCACCCGTCAACATGCTCTCTCATGGGCCAAAGTCCTGTTTCTGGATTCCTCCTCACTCATCCTGTGACTTTCATTCCCTCCGTGGATTCGAAAATGAAGCAAAAGTCGAACGGCGACACGGGCTGTTGACGGCGGCGTCGACGCCATCAGCCCACCGGCGGAACGAGTGTAGCGGGACCAACCAGCAGGGTAAACAGTGACCTGTAGCTCACTGTCGCTCAGGGGGCGGTGTGGACGGACAAACACGCCCGGGCGGACGACGCATGCAAGCACCTTTGTGTTATGGGTGTGTGGGGTGTGGGTGTGTGTTGTGTGTGTGTGTGGTGTGTGTGTGTGTGTGTGTGTGTGTGTGTGTGTGTGGTGTGTGTGTGTGTGTGTGTGTGTGTGTGTGTGTCTTATGTGAATGTGTTATGTGTCTGTGTGTTTGTTATGTGTTATGTGTTATGTATTATGTGTGCGTGTGTGTGTATGTGTGTGTCCACCCGGTGGTTCTGGGATGACTGCTGTGTAACTGGAGCTGGTGTTGGCGAGCGAGGGGATGAGGTAACACCAGGGGGTTTGAGGTCACACTTGAAATGGGCCAAATACAATCAACGATGTATTGTGTGTCGTTATCCTCAAGCTCTGCACCCTTATGGCATAAGTAGCACCACCGCATAGGGTAAAATCGATGGTGTTGTTAGGGTACACGCTTTGTGTATGCACGTAGGTATGTACAAGTGCACACGCGTACACACACACACCACACATGCATGTTTTAAAAAATCCAATCCACATTGTTGGCTGGGCTGACCAAATGTAAACGGTTTCCAAAACGAAGAGAGTGGATGGATCGAGAGCCAACAATGATGACATAATAATAAATACTAATATCACATATTCTCATAGATTGGACTTCCCATTGGTGCAAGCAAGCCATTGTTATGAAAACCGTCACCCTATAAACAATAGGAATTGAACCTGAAGGTAAAAGTAGTAACAAAACATCGTAATGCAGACTGCGAGGGCCACGACAACAACTAGCGATGCTGCCTGAATGCCGTCATGCTGGTGGCCACTGTCCAGGTCATCTCTCACAACAAAACCTACATGCCTCTGGAAGTGCAGCTCCCATGTCATTCTAAGTGACCAGGTAACCGTGTCTGACTTGAGGACAATGGTTCACGTTGCAATCCACACAGGCTAATCCTGTTGTGGTACGTTTGTTTCCAAACCAACATATAAGGGGCTGCAGCAGCCATGTTTTTTTCACCACGGTTTCATATTGCTCTTGCATTTAATGACTAATGCTGGGGGGTGAGTGGGCAGAAAGTGATGAGAAACATAAGGTGGGAGACGTGAGAGGAGAGTGAGAACACAAACAGGTTTTCAGTAACCTGCTGCTGTCCAGTTACCACAGCCTGCACTTGGAAACATAGATGAGAAACTTGGGATTCAGATTGAATGGATATCAGAAGATATTTGTTCATGTAAACGTCTGCGTGTCCCTGTGCGTGTGCGTGTGTGTGTGCGTGTGTGTGTGTGCATGCTTTTGTGAGCCCATGTGTGTGCGGGTATCCTACAACAGACAGGGAAAGGCTTAAAATAGCTAGCCCTAATGAGTACTGTCCCCTCACACTTAGAAGACCTCATTCAAAGAATTCCTTGCTCACGTGCCCTTGCAGAATGAATCCCGCGTTGCCCACAGATAATCAAATTCCATTGGTTCAGGCAAAGTTTACCTCTCAACTGAGCCCCCCTTAACATACATTAAGGCTACCTTCAATGTCTTTCTCACACACACACACACACACACACACACACACACACACACACACACACACACACACACACACACACACACACACACACACACACACACACACACACACACACACACGCGCTTAACCGCCGTTTCCTTCTCTCGTCTAAAGGCCCATTGTACCCATTAACGCTGAAATAGCTCTATTATTGCGGAGAACTACAGGGAGGGAAGCTAGTTCTTTTGGGGGGGGGAAATGTTCATGTCAATTGTTTTGATTCGCTGTGTTTTTAGTATTTAATGAGATGATGTGGGGAGATTTGTCACCGTCACGTTGTGCGCTGTCGTCAGTCCTGTCCGCTCTCCTCTCTTCAGTCTTCTTTTAGCTTTTTTTTTCTTTCTAAATCCCCCTATTCCGCAGTGTGATGAACAGGATTCAAATAATTTCTCACGCCCGAACGTAACCACACTTCCCTTTCTCTCTTCTCTCTCTCTCTCTCTGGTATCTCTGGGTGTCGCTCTCCCTTTCGCTCTTTCTCTCTTTCTCACTGCAGTCGAATTTAGAATGTTTTCCCCTAAAGCCTCACGCGCACACAATCGCACTCGAACACGCGCTAACATATACTCACACATGCAAGCACACACGCACACAAATGCATACATACACAGGCATACATGCACCCACACGCACACAAACACATGCACACACAAACACACGCACAAACACATGTACTCACACATGGCAACACACAGGCACGCAAACACATGCACACACTTGCACACTCATGCACACACACTCACACAAGATTATCCCATCACCCCCCCCTGGAGGACAAGCGGTATCCCCCGCTCTCGTTTCTCTCTTGCAGTGTTCGCCCCTCCTCTGCCACACAGCTCATCTTCACATACGTGTGCAGCGCTGCCTTATCACTAGTGTACCCCCTCACCCACCCCCTCACCCACCACCACTGCAGTGCTGCAGCCACTCAAACAGAGCAGTGCCGGGTGTTTAATTAGTGTGCTAATCCCACCAACACACACACACACACACACACACACACACACACACACACACACACACACACACACACACACACACACACACACACACACACACACACACACACACACACACACACACACACGGATGGAGAGCCACACACTGTTTAGTCATTTCATGTAAAACATAAACTCATTAATACACGTTTTTGTTCTCCATTGGATTTTTTTCTTTGTGTTTGATATCATCTTTTATACATGCAGGGACTAAGAGATGCAGAGGTTGTCTAGGGAGCATTACAGAGCAGGGAGGACTACGGGGAATGGCCGGCTGTGCTCTGTGAGTCCACTGACTAATCCCTTCACCCGGTGGAGGGAGAAACAGCGCCGGAATATGAGGACCGCATCAAATGCACAGACCACTGCTGACACAGGGACAGCAACGTCCTGAACGTTTGAAAGTGTTTGTGCTCTCAGTCGATACTTGTTCTTGATCCATTGTGGTCGCTAAGCAGCGCCGAGCGTTGAGTGTCAACCTCGCAGGAGGACAGTTCTGACATGTGCGCCGTTTTCTCGAGGGACGTGTTGCGTGTGTGCTCCTTTTGTGGTTCGGGGCTGAAGGCTAGTGCTGCAGACATTTGAAAGCTCGTGGAGGGTTTTCGTTCCTCTGCCTCAGTGCCCGGACACAGCCCTTTTTCCAAACCCGTTTTAAGAAACTAATCCTGGGCCACGGTGGCTTGTGATGGGCACGCGCTAATCAATACAGCAGGAAGCAACCATGTAAACCGTCATCGATTGCAGCACTCGCGGTATCCCATACCAGCATCAGTGCTTTCCTACCCAATCGATAGGAGTGACTCACCGTCTCTCTATAGCTAATGCACGCTCTCTATATCGTTCCTATCTGTGTCTGTGGTTCAGTTGCTCCTTCAACTGTACGTTTGGACCTCTCTGTTACCGTGTCGGACTCTTCACATTAACAGTTCAATTACGATGATGATGCTGATGATGATATGGTCACACATGTATTGGAGAAAAAAACACGATGCCCGCCCCTGTTCTGTGCATTGCGTTCTAGGGAGACACACGCGTGTCCGCGGAGAGGGACGTGAACGGCGTGCGGCCGCATCTGGAGCGGGCGATTAGCCGCGCTGTGATAGTTATTTAAAGCAACGTGCTGTCACGCTGCATACTGTCAGGGAGCTGGGAGATGCAGCGAGCAGGGACAGAGCTATGGGGGGGCCCCCAGGGTTGGCGGGGGGAGGGCCAAGATGGAAGATGGAGCGAGGGATGTATAGAGAGTGTGTGTGTGTGTGTGTGTGTGTGTGTGTGTGTGTGTGTGTGTGTGTTTAGAGAAAAAGGGTCGAGTAGGAGATGGGTGACGGGAGGAGGGGGAGTAGAAGGCGACGTGATGGAGAGAGACACGGCGATGGTGGTGAAGGTTAAGCGCTACGGGGTGGAAGAGGAGGGTCCCAGGATGCAGCAGCAGCAGCAGCAGCACCAGCATTGGCCCTCTGTCGTTATGTACTCTGGGAGGGGGGAGAGCTGCAGTATGGAGGGGAGAATAGGAGGCGGAGGAAGGGTGACTGAGGCCTATAGGATGACGTCTTCTGGCTTTCTGCGTCGTTCTAGCATAGAGCATATTGCATAGAGACGGAGCGCGGGTTACGTGGCCGGGCGATCGAGGGTCGAGCAAGGCCAGTTTGTGAAAAGAGGAAGAACGAGCCGTGAAAGAGAGAGAGAGAGAGAGAGAGAGAGGCGGATGAAGAAAGAGTGGATGATGCTGAGAAAGAGGAAGAGACGAAATGAGAGTGAGGGGGTGTGTGTGTGTTGTACTCAAATCTACCGACACCGTGGTATTGATAATGGTGTTCACGCAGTGGACTTGTTTCTTCGTCTCAGGTAGATGAATCTGCCTCTCGAATGCTTCCGTAAATCCCGATATCTTCCGTAAACACGACATGCCGAAAACCAGTCGATTCAGGATTTAGACTTGAGAGATGTGACCACACTGGTATAGCACACATGGCTATTGCCACGACCTCCGCTCTGTGACATTCACGGGCATGTGTGGTCCTAACACGGCACAACAATGCCTTCAGGTGGGTGTCCTGTTGCCTTTATAATTGGGCGGGGGGGAGGGGGGGGGGGGGGGGGGGAGGGGGGGTAGAGGACGAAGGTGGGGGGGGGGGAGGGGGGGGGGGGGGGGGGGGGGGGGGGGGGGGGGGGGGGGGGGGGGGGGGTGGCTAGCGCTAGTGGTAGCGGCGTCTGTGTTTATCATGAACAGCACGTTGTTGTCTTGGCCGTGGGACATGCAGATGCCGATGGAGCAAGCACACATGCACGCACACATGCACGCACATACACACGTACTACATCAGACATCAGGCATCAGGCCTGACCGCATTCAAGCACCCCCCCCCCCCCCCCCCCCCCCCCCCACCCTTCCTCTGTTCTGTTGATGAGTCATCCATGTGTGTGTGTGGTTCGTGTGTGTCTGTGTGTGTGTGTGTGTGTGTGTGTGTGTGTGTGTGTGTGTCATCATGCAAGCACTGGGAGGAAGGGCAAATGTGGAGAAACTACGGTAGTTATAATGATGGTGGATGCGTTGGTGAAACGTCAACCGTAGAACGGTAGTGCTGATCCACGCGTCCTTAGCTCTCCCGTCGTCTCTGCCAAATGCACGGAAAAATCAGCAAACTATACCTCCTGGGCTGTGCAGCCAGGAATAAAGTCTAAATTTGAATGTAACTTTATTGAGATAAACGCGTATGCTGGTCCACACGCTAACACCAGCCTGCCTCTCGTCTCCTACAGGACTGCCCTTCGCCCATCCACAGTACACCTGTGTGTGAGGAACAGAGTGTGTGTTTGTGTGTGTGTGTGTGTACTTGCACGCCTGCTTGACCCGAGCGCGCAGTGTTGTTGTGTAGGAGTGCGTGTGCATCTGTGTTGCGATGTCGGCGGAGCTTCTGGTGGACCTGGGCGAGGACGCGCTGGCCCCCGAGTTGGACCGCCTCAAGCTGTCCCCCCTGGAGGACCAGAAGTGGCCCCCGGATGCGTTGGCCATGAGCAACTCTGGTAACGCACACACGTACACACACGTGCACACACGCGCACACCAACCCAGATCCTACTTCTCAAGAAATCTGAGAAACATTGACACACGCACGCACGCACGCACGCACGCACACACGCACATCCTACTTCTCAAGAAATCTCTGTGAAACATTGTCTCACACACACATTTGGACACACGCACACGCACGCACGCACGCGCACGCACGCACGCACACGCGCGCGCACACACGCACACGCACATGCACACACACTTGTATACCCACTCACACACACATATTCAAACTACTTCTCAAGTAATCTCTGTGAAACATTGTCACACACACACACACACACACACACACACACACACACACACACACACACACACACACACACACACACACTTGTATACCCACTCACACACACATATTCAAACTACTTCCGCGAAATCTGTCAGTGAAGCACTGTCTCTCTTCTCACTTACACGCTTTCTCACAAGACGTCCGTCTCTAGCGCCTTCTCTCCCCTCTCACTTTCTCACACACTCAATCTTCTGACACAAACACTCTCTCGCTCCCCCCCCCCACCTCACTCACGCACTCTCTTAACTCAAACTCTCCGACACACACGGTTTCACACACTCACTCTCTGACTCTTCTCGTTTTATTGTCATCCCAATAATCTATTGTGATTGAAGCGCTTCCTAAAAATAAGTTCTGTTTCAGGTACTTGGTGGAAGTGGTGTCTTTCGTTCATGCAAATTCACGAGGCCCCATAATTATTTTCAATTCTTCAAAATCGCACAGCTGAGCCATCGTCCTCCCAGGGGTTGCCGCAGTGGAAGTGGTGCATCGTTTTAAGCTCTGCCCAAGCCTGATGTTGAAGCGCTCTGCAGGTCGCTTAGCAGCAGCTAGCTAGCTGGGCGTTAGCTCAGCGTCAGCACTCCTAGGCAGCGCTCCACCCCCTGGCAGCGGGTAGCAGATGGTGTTAACTGTATCCACATTAAAGGGAGCCCATGAGAGACGCCATTACAAGCTGTCTCAGAGTCGGCCCCGCCCTGTAACTTAGTGACATCACTAGTGGGTGAGTGTCCACTGAGGTGTATGATGGACGGTTCAGCCTACCAGTTGCTACAGTCCACCGGGTAGGCTGGTAGACTGATCTGACCGTCATAGATCTTGGTGGCCACTCCCACTTGGGGCAGTTGTTGAAAAGTGTCTTTTTGTAAACACTTGGGCAAATTTGAACTGCCATGTCATGTTGTTGTTGGTGAATACGGATGCAAGTATTACATGTGTTTGTGCGTCTGTGTTTTTCAGAGATGGAGATCTCTCAGAGCTTGGCCGCGGGCTCTCCCCACCTGGCCTGGGACCACCCCTTCTACGACATCGCCAGGCACCAGATCATTGAGGTGGCAGGTCAGTCAGCCAATGGGGATGCTTCTTCTGCCCGGGTCTTTGTTTGTACTTGTACTTCATAAATACATTCCAGAAATGTTTCTCTTTGTCACGGACACAATCGCACGTTATCATTCCACATGCGAAAGAGCAAAACGTTTCTGAACCCTTTCCGTTCAAGTCCTTTCTGACTCTCTCTTTCTCTTGCCGTCTCCCCTCTCTCCCCACTTGCCGCGTTGCCTAGGCGACGACAACTTTGGCCGGAAGGTGATTGTGTTCAACGCCTGCAGGATGCCCCCGCACCATGAGCTGGACCATAAAAAGCTGCTGATGTGAGTGCTGCTGCTGCTGCTGCTGCCGACGCCGTCTATAGCCTCGCGAGAACCCTGACGTCGGCGCCCGCTCCCGCAACGGAAACCGCTCTGGCCACGGCCGGACTGATTTCCAAATATGGGCACGGCCTTCGTTTCCTGACTACGAGCGGGGGGGCTGGTTGTCTCTTCGAACCCGCCCCCCACCCACCCCAAACTGAGAAAAGCCTTTTGTGCAGATTTGTGTTAATCCTTCAACATGGTTCTTCGATTCTATTTCGGATTTAACCGCTTCGACTGCTGCTTCCTCCGATGGTCGGTCCCTTCGTCGTTTGATCTCTGGGAGAGGCTTTGAGCCAGGGTGGGCGCACCGAGACGAAGATGGTCTCAGGAGGCTCGTTCGACCCCCCCCCCCCCCAGACCCACCCGGTGTGGAGTCAGGAAGCGCTGCGCTCTCACACTCGGACTCTCACAGCACTCCTCGAGGCCATTCATAATGGTTCATATCGTCATGTGTTACAACAGTTAATATGTGGTAGGAACTGTTTAGCACTGTTTATATCAAATGTCAACTCTCCATCAAAAAGTAAGTTAGTGTGGTTAAATAATAACTCATTTTTTCATTTCTGCTTTATTTTTAGCGTGGTTAGCTTTCAGGCGTTTATTTTGGTAAAGCAGAAGTTCCTAAGTTTTGCAAGCAACACTTACATTTGACGCGAATGCCATGCTGTCAAAACTTGCCGGCTTTTTCGTGCTATGCTTTGTTGTTCCTGCCAATTATGGGCCAAAGAGCGAAACCAGTGGAAAAGTACAAACATCTGAGCACAATCTGTAACTTCCCCACACACCCATACCATAGGCTAAGGGAGGGTCTCTTCACGGCCCTCCACATACCATCTCAAAGACGTCAGTGGTGCAACAAATTACCAAGGGCCTGTTGAACACCAGAGAATCTTCTCGATTCTACAGTCCTTTGTGAATCTATGTTTAGAAGACTGTCGAGTCACATAAAAACCACCATGCACTTGCCATCTCCTCTGCCTTATTTTAAACACATAGACGCAGTGCACACAAGATCCCAGCTTGACACACACACACACAAACAAACACACACACGTTTTGCACAGCGTGCCTGGTTTAACGGACGCCCATCTGTTTGCTAACGGCAGGTATCTGAAGGGAACCCTGGACCAGTACGTGGAGAGCGACTACACGCTCATCTACTTCCACCACGGGCTGACGGGCGAGAACAAGCCGTCCCTGAGCTGGGTGCGAGAAGCCTACAAGGAGTTTGACAGGAAGTATGTCAACACCACCCTGAGGGAGGGAGGGAGGGAGGGAGGGAGGGAGGGGGGGGGGGGGGGGAGGGGAGGGAGGGGAGGGAGAGAGAGAGAGAGAGAGAGAGAGAGAGAGAGAGAGAGAGAGAGAGAGAGAGAGAGAGAGAGAGAGAGAGAGAGAGAGAGAGAGAGAGAGAGAGAGAGAGAGAGAGAGAGAGAGAGAGAGACTCTCATCATTCAAGTCTGAATCATATGGACACAAATTCCAAATTATGTATTTGCATAGGTTATGAATGAAGAATCAGTCGGTTGAACTTGTATTTTAGGATCCTCTATGGTCAGTCACAAGCTGAGTGTCTGCTCTGCGTGTGTGCTCCTCCAGGTACAAGAAGAACATCAAGGCCCTGTACATCGTCCACCCCACCATGTTCATCAAGACCCTGCTCATTCTCTTCAAGCCTCTCATAAGGTGAACCACACACCCTCAGCCTCCAGGGAGGAGACACACCCTGTAGGGATGTCTTTTATCGTTGGCAGAATTCTGGTGGTGGTGTCTTATTGCTTACAAAGTGTGTGTGTGTGTGTGTGTGTGTGTGTGTGTGTGTGTGTGTGTGTGTGTGTGTGTGTGTGTGTGTGTGTGTGTGTGTGTGTGTGTGTGTGTGTGTGTGTGTGTGTGTGTCTAGCTTCAAGTTTGGGAGGAAGATCAACTACGTGAGCTATCTCAGCGAACTTGAGGACGTGGTCAAGTGCGACCAGCTTGTCATTCCCGAACGGGTCCAAGAGTAAGAGCTCTTCCTGTTTCTTCTCAGTAGCGTTTGCTGCAGTAAGAGCGCGTCATTTTACCATTCATCAGCAATTCCTTCATCGATTTTACACACTGGACCCTTTTAATGAGTTTGGGCTTTATATGGGTAAATTGCTTTTTTATATTCTAAATTCTAAATTGTATACATTTACTTTTTTATTTATATAAAGTAAATGTGTTTTAGGCCGAACATGTCTCCAAATATTG
Organism: Gadus morhua; assembly: GCF_902167405.1. Lineage (NCBI taxonomy): Eukaryota > Metazoa > Chordata > Actinopteri > Gadiformes > Gadidae > Gadus > Gadus morhua. The sequence goes on from NC_044054.1 coordinate 10,355,592, forward strand.
ACTTGCCAATCACAGTGAGCTTTTAACGATGGCTTTCAGGAAATTTCAAGCACATTTTTCTGGTGCTTTTATACGGTACATTCCATTCAGAGCGAGCCTCTATGAACGACATTGTCACAGATCATCATCATCATCATCATCATCATCATCATCATCATCAAGGCTTTGAATCGTTGTTGGCTGCAAGGATATCTGACACTCACTCACTGACAAACTCTCTCTGTCTCTCTCTCCTTGTGTTTGTGTGTGTGCGTCTACCTCAAGGTATGATAATAAACTGCGGTCGTCTCTGAAGCCGTCTGCCCAGCCCCCCATGTCTCCTCCCCGCAGCACCCAACTGCCAAACCAGCTGTTTGGGGTCTCCCTCGCTGTGTAAGTCACTAATGTTGAACCCCCGTTATGTTCAGGAACACCAAAACAAACTAGCTCAACCAGGCAGTACAGCTAGCTAAACCAGGCAGTACAGCTAGCTAAACCCATCACCCTTTCTTGTGTCTGTGTGTCGGTCTGTGTGTGTGTGTCAGGCTGCGACAGAGATCCCCAGATTGTGATCCAGTTCCTGTTGTGATGAAGGACACCATCAGCTTCCTGTCGGAGCGAGGTGCAAATAACTTGTGATCTTCTAATACGAAACCGCTCAAAAGGTATTAAAGCTCTGTAAACCAGGGCACATCATTGATTGTGTGTGTTTGTGTGTGTTCCAGGTCTGGAGATCGAGGGAATATTCCGGCGTTCTGCCAACGTCACGCTGGTGAAAGAGGTCCAGCTCAGATATAACTCTGGTGGGTGATTCAGTCATCTTCTCCTGTGATCAACCTGCGTATTCAGATTCCGAATTCACAGTCGGCTCCATGCTAAGTAAACACACAACAAGACTGACATAAAACAGACAAGAAACAATACATTCAAGATGTCAGGGTGTTATTGCAGATAGGGAATCAATGGTTCACTTAATTCCAGATATATATAATAATAAGAATATATGTAAGTGCTGTTGCTCAAAAAGGCCTTAATAAGTGCCATTTAGATACCTTAGCTTTGGGGAAGAAAACTCTGCCTGGGTCATCGGCGTGTTCGAACACCCAAATGAAAGGTTGCGGGTTCGAACCCTAATGGCCATCTCTAGGCGTCCTTGAGCAGATCCCTAACCCCAGATCCCGCGCCGGCTCCTAAATGATCTGTAACACAATTCAAGTTTGTAAAAGCGGATTGTATTCAGGGGCGGGGGCTGGTGTCTGATGCTTAGTTTTGTGTCGGCCAACCTGCAACAGGCGAGGCGGTGAGCTTCTACGAGATGGAGGACTTCCACCTGGCCGCCGTCATCCTGAAGACCTTCATCAGGGAGCTGCCGGAGCCCCTGCTCACCTACCAGCTCTACAACGACGTCGTCAACTTCGCAGGTACGCTGTCGGCGCTAGTAGTCCTAATGGTAGGTAACTATGTTTCAGCTTGTGTTGGCCTGCCAAGCCGTGTTAGCCAAACACGCGGCCTGGCTAACGTGATACCAAGCCGTGTGTGTCCCATCCTTCCCTAACATGTTGTCTACATACAAGTGAGACGGCGGCTAGCAAACATGGCCCCCCCCCCCCCCCCCCCCCCCGTTACCCGTCTGATCCTCTGGCGTCGTCTTTTTGCTCCACAGCTGTGCCCAGCGAGAACCAGGTGGCGGCCATGAAGGCCCTGGTGGCGACCCTGCCCGAGGAGAACTACGCCACGCTCCGATACCTGGTCACCTTCCTGGCACAGGTACGCAGGAGGGCCCTCCCCTCAGCCGCCACACACCGGCCATCCGTCGCACGTCTTGGTGGATGCTACCCACTTGTGGCAGCACAAGTCGTAAAGGGTCCCCCCTCGCTCCTGCTACGGTATCGCGACCCCCTGGTTAGCAACGGGGTCCTGGGTACCCACCGGTCGCGTTAGCTTGTTAGTATGTCGGGATGAACCCCCCCATGGAACAGGACGGTTACTTCCTGGTTGTTCCCGGCACTCTCCCACCAGCCTCCGAAGGCCTCGTGCGAAGACACAAATAATGGACGGTGTTCGCGCTGCCTTTTCTCGTCAGGCCGCTCTCATGAGGCCCGCCGGCGCCAGAGAGACACACGTCTAAACGGGGGTCTCTCTGGCTCCCTCTGGTGTCTGACTGGAAAGTAATGTCAACCGACCAAGTGTCTGCAGGGCAAACATAGAATCAACTGTGTGGTCGACCCTTTTATACCTTTAGCGTCACCTATATCTCTATTAAAGATGGAGCAAAAGCTCACCTGTCGTATATGTGCTGTATGGGAGATTCAAGAGCTGTGTTGTTGATTGTATTTGATGGACGTTGCCTAGCCATCCGTCAGCTAATAGTGAGGGTGTCTGCTCCTAGTTGACTGTGCCGGCCTCTGTATGAGAATATTTCCATTTTGGAACGCGCCGGTCTTACTTTTGACCAATCAGAGCATCTTTCGGGGTATTTTATCTTGCCTGTCAACCACAGGTGCGAAGGGAGGGAAGAGAACCGACCACCACTTTAATTTCCCCGTCCGTCCGTCTGTCTGTCTGTGTTTCAGGTGGCGGACAACAGCGAGATCAACAAGATGACCAACAGCAATCTGGCCGTGGTGTTTGGTCCCAATCTGCTGTGGGGGCGGGACAACGCCATGTCACTCAGCGCCATCGGACCCATCAACAACTTCACCAGAACCCTGCTGGACCAGCAGCATCTGGTGTTTGAGTAGAAAACCCCGCCCCCTTCTCTCCTCTGGCCAATCAGCGTTGGTCTCAGATAACAGCGCCTAGTCTCGAGAAAACCTGATCCCCAGACCAAATGTTCCAAGGGTACTTGTTCCTTGTATCGCTTCGTCTGCAGCCCTGTTGTCAGGTGGACCATATGTCCTCTTATTTGTTTTAGTATTAGTTTGTTTAATTTGGTATTTTGTTGTGGTCACAATTTGAATTTGCATTTGGTAGCCTTTTTTTCTATTTGTTTTAAAGTTTGTGCCAAATCGCCATAACCGCCCTCCCTTTCGGCAACGTGGTTTTGACAGAAGATAACCACTCTGTTATGACCTAAACCTAGTCTCAATCAATCGCCAGAGAACCCCTGTAGCCACTCCACCTGGCTCAATCCCTGATGACCTTTGACCCCCGAGTGACCTTGAACCAGCCCCTCCCTACTTTTATCTCCCCCCTGGACACTGTTGTTTAGGCAGCTGACCCCCCCCCCCCCCCCCATCTTTATTCCTCATCTTAAAAAAAATTACTTAAAAGGAGTCTCTAGTCTACGCAGGCGTCGAGATCTGTGTACATATTTCTCGGTGTTAACTTCTCGTGTCTTTTTTCCAACTAGTAGAAATCGGTAGAACCGCTTTCGGCGTTTAGACACCCGTTTTGGCGGTTTGTATTCGTGTGTGTGTGTAATCCCGGAGGTTGTTTCCGTGTCGTCGAGTCTTCTGGTGTCTTCCTCTGCTTCTGTGTGTAACGCCAAAAAAAACATAGAAACACGATTTTAAGCTTTGTCCGCCCGACTGGAGCGTTCGTAGACGAGGAGGTTCTGTCGCGTGTCTTCTGCTACGATCAGCTGGTAGAGTCATGGGTTTAGTTTCAGTTTCAGTTTTTTTCTTCTAAATCATTTTCTTTCACCTCAGCGTCGTTGCATTGGCTTTACATTTTAGCTTGCTATGTGGACTCCATAGATATTATCGGCCCTTTCGGACACTTTGATTCGGGGTGTTTTCGACGACAGCTGATGTGTTGTCACTTGGTTGGTGGTACCCGGGACCAAAAAATAGTACACATCTTATGAAAAATATATGAATTTGAATTTGCTTTACTGACTCCCCCAAAGAGAGAGAGATAGTGAAGTTATAATACTACTACTGCTTATAACGTATTTACCAAGCTCCGCCGTCATTCGTAGTCACATTAGCTGGGTTCCAGGGCTGTGGTTGCATTCAGACTCTTTCAGACAGGTGTTTCATGATTGGGACCACACATTTCTGCTCATCGACAATCTATCCAGTTTGGTTTGGTTTGTTCATCTGCTGCTGTTGGTCTTTTTTGC